>NW_007249667.1:1134039-1175578 GCF_000164805.1 Carlito syrichta | reverse complement strand
GACTTGGGCAGGGATCCCCGAAGGGACTCTTGGAAGGATGTGGGTGACGTGTCAGGTTCCCGAACGGAATGTCGAAGGGACCAAAGGAGAGACCCGGGGGTTCCGAGGGTCCCGGCTGACGTTTTCGGCGGTCTCTGCCGGTCTCCCTCCCCTCTAAGGCTCTCCGGGCCAAAGCGGGGAGCCCCGGGTGTCTCCTGTCCGTGGTGGGAAGAAGGGCTGGAGGGCTCGGAAGGGGGTCTCAATGAACGTGGAGCCGGCTCACGACCACCGAGAGAACTCGCCCCAGCAGGAACGCGTCCAGAGACGATTCAGAGACAGGGTCTGTTTTGAAGTGAGGCTTACTGTCCTTGAAGTCTGGAAATAGATGTGGGACTCAAGGAAGAGCTTTTAAAATTTTGATTTCGTAGCACTCTGGGGAACTCTTACTGTCCTGAACACACACGCACACTCATATGATATATATCTCCTATTCTTTGATTTCCATACTCTGAGAGTCCAGGTCTGGAAATAATGTTTTTTCCTGTGGGATTGACTGCATTAAAACACTTTTTAGAATTCTTGAGACAACGTACTCATTTGTTAGGAACTTGGACTTTTCAGATACTCAACTTCAGCGCGCTGATATGACTTGAACTCATGTTCCTGCTTCCATTTGTTTCATAATATCCCTTGGGATAGTTTCCCTGGGAGGCAGATAGGATTCTGCACCCTAGGATTGTTCACCTTTTAAAAATGGGTCCTGCTCAGCCCTTTTGGATTCACTCACCGAAAGGTCATGACTTTCTGGCTTTTCATCTTTTTGGATGGCTGCTTGTCACAATGTCTTCTTTGCTTTAGGCAGCTGTGTCTCTAAGATACTTTCTAGTTCCACAGTCTTACACTTGTAAGTTGTTTGAATGTGTGTTGTAATGGATTTGTGTATTAGTAAGCGAGTGTCTTAGTCTGTTTTGTGCTGCTATGACAGAGTATCATAGACTGAATCGTTTTTAAAGAACACAAATTCATTTCTTATAGTTCTGGAATCAGAGAAGTCCAAGATAAAGGGGCTGGCATCTGGAGAGGGCCTTGCTATGCCATACCACGGTGGCCGGCAGAAGGGCAAGAGATCAAGAGAAAACAAGAGGGAGCCCAAGACCCTTTTGTAACAAACCCACTCCCCCAGTAAATAAATTAATCGCTATGCGTGGTGGCTCACGTCTGTAATCCCAGCCCTTTGGTAGGCAGAGGTGAGAGGATTAGCCTGGGGTTCAAGATTAGCCTGGGCAACTTGGTGAGACCTCATCTCTACAATAAATTAAAAAAAGCCAGGGTGATAGTGCACGCCTATGGTTCCAGCTACTTGGAAGGCTGAGGTGGAAGGATCGCCAGAGTCCAGCACGTTGAGCCTGTGGTGGCTGTGAGTGTGCCACTGCACTCCAGCCTGGACGATAGAGTGAGATTTCAACTAAAACAAACAAAAAAATAAAAATAATAAATAAATAAAATAAAATAATCTACTTATGAGGGCAGAGCCCTCTGCCCTAATTAACCCTTAAAAGCCCCTCTGCTCAACACTTTTGCTTTGGGTATTACATTTTCAACACATGAATTCTGGGAGACACATTCAAATTGGTGGTTGGAGTTTTTTCTTCTGAAAAATTCATTGTAGAGTTTTTTAAAAATCTGAATGTTTCTAGTTAATACATATTTAACATTTTTATTTTGAATACACATTGTGTGCCACATTTTCTCAAAGAAAATTAAATAATTATCCTGTATATGTGTGTGTATGTGCACATAAGTGCCACATGCCAAGGCTTTATATGCAGAATAGGCAAGAAGCAAAATACCTACTGGGGTGTGTGTAATTTTTAAGGAAGGACATTGTTAGGTTTTTTTTCCCCAGCACCTTTAAATCTAGCATTTCTCACAGATAACCTTTGTCAATTTGTGTAGGTATTTCTTATTTGGGTTTATAAGAGTCAGAGAAAATAAGACAAGCAGGCCATCTGGGCTGTTCCTCACTAGACACGTGTTAGAAGGGGCCTGTGGCTATTTTCCTTGTGATGCTGGACTTCTGTTTTCTGTGTAGTGTCATGCTCCTTTTCGTCATCAATGAAGATAAGAGGAGAAGCAAACAGAGAGTACTCGCCTTTCTGCTTTTTCTACAAGAATTTAGTGGGGTACCCAATGGGAGGACTTTGGCATCAATCTTAAGACATGAAATTATGGTAGCACACCACCCCCAGAAGAGGTTAGGTTTTTTTCAAAAGGCAGTGGCAGACATTGGAGGCCTGCTTTCTTCCCTTTTAAGTAACAGTGAGAAGTTATAGTAGGAAAACTGCTAGAAGATTGTTGTCAACTTAATTCCCTCTTTTCCTTGCCAACTCCTCTCCCCTTAAGTTATTGACCAGGAAGTTTCTGGGAGGACGAACCTGTTAGCGCCTCCACTAGAGCAGCCTTCCATGGTCAAACTTGACCTTACTGGGAGATCTAAAATGAATTCTAATGGCACTAATTTTGCTATTCTTAAACTCTGTGATGCTTGCTCTTTCTGTGATGAAGGCAAGTGTGTCCCTGGAGAGGCCACTGAATCTAGAACTGCTTTTAGGGAGTTGTGAATGGCACAGGCCTCTCAGAGAAGCTGAGGACACTGTCACAGTGAGGCAGTCAAGACCCAGGGCCTCCGTGACACAGGCCCAACTCTGTATCTGTGGGGGGATGGAATCTGGTAAAAATGTTCCTGAGTTGCTCTTGGATGTCTACTTAGCATCTTCCTAGGATCTTGACACCTGTGACAGTTAATATTTTAAAACTCATTTGATCATATTTTGTAAGTAAGCTTAACTTGATTTGTTATTTTAATTCCTCAAATGCTTCCTGTGCATAGAGTGCTGTGACAGGTACCATGATAAGAAAGATGTACAAGTTTGTAAAACTCAGGGTAAATAAGGGGTTTTTCCATAATGCCAGGTGGAGTGGGGAAAGGCTATAAGAGCTTCTCTTGAACTGAGCCTTAGGAGGTGAGGAGAATTCCATAACTGGGGATGCAGAAAGATGGACCACTCAAACAAAACACAAAGATGTGAAAGTGCAGGCCAGATTCAGAGAACTGTGAACCATGTGGGATTTAACTTAAAACAATAAAAGGATTTTAATGAACAACCATACCCTTTTTTTTTTTTAGCTCTTTGCTATTATGTTGTTTAGTTTTCCAAGTAAAAATATTTTAAAGGCTCTGATTTTCAAGGTGTACCTTAGTTTCTCACCAGTTCGGTTTGCTTGATCTTCATTGCATTGAGCCAGTGCCATTTAGGGTGGCGATACAGTCCAAAGAATTCCAGTGTTCTGTGAGACCACACAGAGAAAATGTCACATAGGCAACCAAATCTTTTAATGAAAAATAAATTTTAAAAAAAGAAAGGGGAGAAAACAATATATTAGGAATAGTACACACTGATTAGCATTGATAATTGTTTTTTTTTTTTTCTTTTTTAAGAAACAGGGTCTTGCTATGTTGTTCAGGCTGGATTTGAACTCCTGGTCTTAAGTGATTCCCCTGCCTCAGCCTCTCTAGTAGTTGGGACCATCATTCCATCATGATAGTGTGCACCATCATTCCTGGCTCCTGATAATTGATTTTTGATGCTTTGCCCTTGATTTGGATAGGAGAGTGTTAAAATTATTTTATGCTTTGCTGAAAACAGAATGAACTTTTAATAAGATTTTTAAAAGACCCTAAACTGTATTACTTGTCAGTTTTCAAGTGACTATCATAAACAGTGCTTTTCCAGAAGGGCAGAACATTAATTGTAGATTGGAGCAGTCATGAAGGATATTATTTAGGAAAAACAATAGCATTAAAAAATAGCATAAAAGAATAGCACCATAACTTACTTTATACTATGACATTGATAGCACTTGCTCATCTACCTTATCGTCTAAGATTTTTGTTGCTGAATTTAAAACACCTTGCAAGATTCACCTTTTCTTAAAACATGCACCTTTGCCATTTTTGCTCCAAGCAGCATACATGAAATTCCAAGGCTTTTTCTATTTCCTAAAAAGCATGCTTTCAAAGATCTTTGAAACTCTATTTTACTTCTTTTGGAAAACAAATGGAATTTGATAGCTTCACCTAGGCTTAAAGTTATTTATATTATAACACATTTTGTGTTATTTAAGATGATAAATACAGCAGCAAAACTCTTATATTGTTGAAATCATATATAACTTCAGCTGCAGCTCAGTTTGGGTTTTTTGTTTGTTTGTTTTTTGAGTCGGAGTCTCACTCTGTCGCCCAGGCTGGAGTGCAGTGGTATGCTCACAGCCACCGCAGTCTCGACCTGCTGGGCTCCAGCGATCCTTCCACCTCAGCCTTCCAAGTAGCTAGAACTACAGGCACTGCCACACCTGGCTAATTTTTTCATTTATTGTGCAGACGTGGTCTCGCCATCTTGCCCAGGCTGATCTCGAATCCTATTGATTCCACCTCCCAAAGTGCTGCGATTATAGGCATGAGCCACTGCACCCGACTGTTTTTGGGTTTTTGATGTTGAAAATGGTGGCTCTAAATTTACTTAACCCTTGTATTTCTCTCTAAGAGAGCCTGGCTGCAGTTTACATAGGTCTCTTGCACCTGTTGTGCCTGTTGTTCAAAAGGTTCTCCCCCACCTGTAAATCCCACCCATCCTTCAAGGACCAGCTGGCACACTGCCTTCTGATTCCTTTAACTGGAAGAAATACAGGCATACCTCAGAGATATTGCAGATTTGGTTCCAGATCACTGCAGTAAAAATCTTACCACAATAGAGCAAGTCATGAAGTTTTTGGTTTTCTAGTACATGTAAAAGTTGTGTTTACACTATATTATAGTCTATTAAGTGTGCAGTAGCATTATACCTTTTCCCACTGTAGATACCTTAATTACTGCTAAAAAATTTAGCAGTCATCTGAGCCTTCAGTGATTTTTAATCTTTTTGCTGATAGAAGGTCTTGCCTCGATATTGATGGCTACTGACTGATCAGGGTGATGGTTACTGAAGGTTGAGATGGCCATGGCAGTTTCTTCAAATAAGACAACAGTGAAGTTTGCCACATAGTTTGATTCTTTTTTTCAAGAAAGATTTCTCTGTAGCATGTGATGCTTTGTGATAGCACTTTACCCACAGTGGAACCTCTTTCAAAATTGGAGTCAATCCTACCACTCTGTGGCTGCTTTATCTAACTAAATTTTTATTTTATTTATTTTTTTATTTTATTATTTTTAATTTTTATTTTTTTGTTTTAAATTTTTTATTTTAAAATTGTGGGGTACAATTCAGGGTTAAGTATACAAATATTCATTGTGCAGGTACCCTTGTTGATGACATGTGCCCCCCTTCCCCAGGCAGATTCCCACTACTGCCAATCCCACTGCCCCACCCTCCTTTTTTTTTTTTTTTTTTTTTTTTTGAGTTGAAATCTCACTCTGTTGCTCAGGCTGGAGTGCAGTGGCCACCGCAGCCTTGACATGCTAGGCTCAGGCGATCCTTCTGCCTCAGCCTTCCAAAGGCGCAGGATTATAGGCTGAGCCACCAAGCCCGGCTTAATTTTTTGATTTATGGTAGAGATGAGGTCTCCCCAAGTTGCCCAGGCTGGTCTTGAACCCGTGAGCTTAGGCATTCCTCTCACTTTGGCCTCTCAGAGTGCTGGGATTATAGGTGTGAGCCACCACGCCCTGCCTACCTAAATTTAGGTAACATTTTAAATCCTTTGTTGTCATTTCAACCATATTCACAGTGTCTTCATCAAGAGTAGATTCCATCTCAAGAAAACACTTTCTTTGATGATCAATAAAAAGCAACTCCTTATCTGTTCAAGTTATATCATGAATTGCAACAAATCAGTTACATCATCAGACTCCACTTCTTTTTTTTTTGAGTTGGAGTCTCACTCTGTCACCCAGGCTGGAGTACAGTGGCACATTCCTGGCCACCGCAGCCTTGACCTGCTGGGTTCAGGCGATCTTTCCACCTTAGCCTTCCAAATAGCCGGAACTACTGGCACGTGCTACCATGCCCTGCTAATTTTTGATTTATTGTAGAGACGAGGTCTCGCCCAGTTGCCCGAGTGGGTCTCCAACCCGTGGGCTCAGGCAATCCACTAACCTCAGCCTCCCGAAGTGCTGGGATTACAGGCTGAGCCAGCCAGATTCCTCTTCTATTTCTAGTTCTCGTGCTATTTCGGGCACATCTGCAAGTTATGTCTTCCACTGAAGCCTTTACCCCCTCAAAGTCATCAGTGAGGGCAGGAATAAACTTTTCCAAACTTCAGTTCATGCTGTTATTTTGGCCTTCCATGAATCACAAATGTCCTCAATGGCATCTTGAGGGGAATTACTATCTATAGCAGCTATAGCCTTTGTATTTCTTAAATAGTAAGACTTGAAAGTCAAAATTACTCCTTGATCTATGAGCTGCAGAAAAGATGTTGTATTAGCAGGCATAAAAACAAGATTCGTTTCTTTGTATGTCTTCATCAGAGCTCGTGGGTGACTAGATGCTTTGTCAGTGAGCAGTAATATTTTGAAAGGAATATTTTTCTGAGCAGTTAGGTGTCAACAGTGGGCTTTAAATATTTTGTAAACCATGCTGTACACAGAGGTGCTGTCATCCAGACTTTGTTGTTCTATTTATAGAGCACAAGCAGAGAAGATTTAACATAATTATTAAAGGCCCTAGGGTTTTAGAACTAGTCAATAAGTATTGGCTTCAACTTAAAGTCATCAGCTGCATTAGCCCCAAAGGACAGAGAGTTAGTCTGTCCTTTGAAGCTTGAATTTAGGTATTGGCTTCTCCTCTCTAGCTATGAAAGTCTTAGATGGCTTCTTCTTCCAATGGAAGGCTGTTTCATCTACATTGAAAATCTGTTTTTTAGTGTAGCTCCCTTCATCAATGATCTTAACTAGAGCTTTTGGGTGATAATTTGCTGCAGCTTCTATGTTGGCACTTTCTGCTTCACCTTGTACTTTTATGTTATGGAGTGAATTCTTTCCTTCAGTCTCATGAACCAATCTGTGCTAGTTTCAAAACTTTCCCTTGTTGCATCTTGACTTCTCTCAGCCTTTGCAGAATTGAAGAGAGTTGGGACTTTGTTCTGGATTAGGCTTTGATTTAAGGGAATGTTGTGACTGGTTTGATTTGCTATTCAGACTTTCTCTATAACTGCAATAATGCTGTTTCATTTTCTTACCATTCTTGTGTTCACTGGAGTAGCACTTCTCATTTCCTTTAAGAATTTTTTTCCTCGTAGGCTTCTTGGTGCAAGAGGCCTAGCTTTCATCCTGTCTCATAGGCTTTTGACATGCCTTCTCCTCAGTAAGCTTACTTGTAGCTCTTGATTTAAAGTGAAAGACACTTTTTTCACTTGAACACTTAGAGGGCATTGTATGGTTATAAATTGACCTACTTTCAATATTGTGTCTCAGGGAATGGAGAGGCCTGAGGAGAGGGAGAGAGAATAGCAAAGGGCCGGTCAGTGGAGCAGTCAGAAAACATACAACATTCATCAATTGTGTTCACTCTCTTTTATGGGTGTGGTTTGTAGCACCCTAGAACAATAACAACAGTAGCATCAAAGATTACTGATCACAGTTTACCATAACAGATATAAAACTAAGACTAACATTTGAAATGTTGCGAGAATTACCAAAATGTGACACAGAGACACACAGTGGGCACATGTTGTTGGAAAAGTGACTCTGATAGACTTGCTTGATGCAGGGTTGCCACAAACCTTAGTTTGTGAAAAAATAAAAAATAAAAAGCAATATCTGCAATAAAGTGAAGCATGAAAAAATGAGATGCGCTTCTCTTTCCTCCAACTCTCATGGTATATTGTCTGAGAAGCATGTTGACAGTTTTTACCTCACTTGAGATGTGGTGTGTGTGTATACTATATGTATGTCTATGTTTGTGTGCATCCCTTTCTTTGTTTTTTGTTTATTTGTTTGTTTTTTTAGTCCAAGTCTCACTCTGTTGCCCAGTCTGAAGTACAGTGGCACAATCATGGCTCACTGCAGCCCCACCCTCATAGGTTCAGATCTTCCTTCTACCTCAGCCTCTTGAGTAACTGTGACTACAGGTGCGTGCTATGACACCCAGCTAATTTTTGTGATTTTTTTTTGGTAGAGATGAGGTCTTGCTATGTTGCCCAGGCTGGTCTCAAACTCCTGGGCTCAAGCAATTCTGCTGCCTCCCAAAGTGCTGGGATTATAGGTGTGAGTCACCATGCCTGGGCTGCATCTCTCTTTCTGTATCCTGTATCCATATGTTTTGTCATTTCTTCTAGACTCTGGTTTTTTATCTTTCAGTGTAGTTCCTTGTACACAGTAGGTCTCTATTACTTACTGGATGAATGAATCCCTAGTACCTGGTGAGCTGGGATTGGAACAGTGGAATTGATCAAACACATTGCTGGGTAGGAGCCCCATTGAAGTTTTCAGCTTTAGATTGAGGTCAGAGGCTGTCACGAAACTTTAGATTCTGTGATTGGTCCTATGCATCAAATACATGTTGGTCCAGTTTATAAACAAATAAAAACATAATTTTTAAATTAATGTCAACTTTGAATTTGGGATGTATCCCAGACATATTAGTTGCCCTTACTTATTTTTGGAAATGTTTCTCTCAGCCGTCAGTGAAGCAATCTGAATGATGCCTTTTTCTCAGGCCCTCAGTTTTTGTGTATGTAAAATGATGGCTTTACATTCATTAAGTTTCCCTCCAGCTCTGGAATTCTGTGTCGTGAGAAGAATTTTATTGAGTGCAGAGTGTGGCACCAAGAAAATACATGGCCTTACTGAGTGTTATGTTTTGTTACAGTTTGGACTCTAATTCTTAGTGAATACAAGTTCAAATTTCATGTAACTTCCTTCAATGGATTTCTATTGCACGGAAAATAAAATCTAAATATATTAGCTGACTTACAAAGTCTCATGGTCTAGTGCTTTCCTACCCCTCAAATCCGAGCTTCCACCTCTCTTTCTGTAGATCACTACCTCCAGACTTGTTGAGATCCTTTCTTTTTTTTTTTTTTTTTTGAGTTGGAGTCTCACTCTGTCGCCCAGACTGGAGTGCAGTGGCCACTCCCACCCACCGTAGCCTTGACCTGCTGGGCTCTGGCGATCCTTCCGCCTCAGCCTTCCAAGTAGCCGGAATTACAGGCAGGCGCGACCAGGCCCGACTGATTTTTTGATTTATTGTAGAGATGAGGTCTCGCTGCCCAGGCGGGTCTCGAACCCGCGGGCTCAGGCAATCCACTCACCTCAGCCTCCCAAAGGTGCGAGATTACAGGCTGAGCCACTGAGCCCGGCTCTTTCTTATTCTTAAACATGCCTAGCTCCTTTCTGCCTTAGGGCCCTTACACTGGCAGTTTCTTCCACCTGGAATGCCTTTCTACTTGATTTTTGAATGGTAGTCTTCTTGCCATTTATGTATCTCTGCTTAAATTCACATCTTTCAAGTGGCTTTCCTAGATGCCACAATCTAAAATGACCAACCAGTTACTATAATCTCAGCAGACTTTAATTCTCTGCATAGCACTTAGTGATGTTTAATGCAATTCTTGTTTTGTATTGCATTGTCATTCACGTGACTATAAATTCCGTGAGACTAGGGACCTTGTTTTCCTTGTCTTGTCTGTCTGATTGTGTAGCCCCAGGATCTAGAACTGTGAGTGTCTGGGCCTAATGTGCTCAGTATGTTTGTTGCATGAATAAGAAACTATGTCAGTTGTGGTAACTCAGTTTTCCTTTAGGAGATGACTTGGAGAGCTACCATGTGGTTACTTTTTTATGAAGTTGAGAATTCGGTTTACTGACTTTAAGTAGAGTTGTAATGAAATGTTTACTGATGTTCCAAAATAGTGATACTTTTAGAAGACTGTCCTTCTGGTCCATATTATAAATTCTTTCTTCCTTTCTTCCTTTCTTCCTTTCTTCCTTCCTTCCTTCCTTCCTTCCTTCCTTCCTTCCTTCCTTCCTTCCTTCCTTCCTTCCTTTCTTTCTTTCTCTCTCTCACTCTGTAACTCAGACTGGAGTATAGTGGCACGATTATAGCTCACTGCAACCTCCAACTCCTGGGATAAGGAATCCTTCTGCTTCAGGTTCCTGAGTAGCTGGGACTAGCTGCTGTCTACCACTTTTTTTTTTTTCCTGTAGAGATGGAATCTCCCTATATTGTCTAGGCTCTCTGGAACTCCTGGGCTCAAGCAATCCTCTTGACTTGGCCTCCCAAAGTGCTGGGATTACAGGCCTGAGCCTCTGGGCCTGGCCTGTAAAGTAAATTTAACATAGAGAATGTTAGGAGTGAAAAATTGATTGCTTTGAAAGTCACTGTGTGTAACATAGCCTGGTACTTCAAACATAGGGGTGTACAGAGTTAAGTACCTTATATTATCTGTAAGGATGGAGCCCAGGGTTCTACACATGGAGCTCATTATTGTCTGTGGGGAAGGATAGGGTTGTAGAAGAAAGAATTGATTGGGAAATTTTTCAGAACAGTTTTGGCAGGTATAATGAAACTTAACATGCAGAAATGTAACTTGAAGTAATTGGAAATACTTCAGCACAATTTTAAGTTTATGTATTTACATATTCTTCTAACTATAGAAATCATTTCTAGTGAAAATAGTTTTAGCATTATAGAAATTTGCTTTATAGCCAATTTTACTGGAATTTTTCTTTCTCTGTTAAATATGGTATATCTTTTGAGAGAAATAAATACCAGCTGTGATGAGATTAGGGGAACACTGAATTTTGAATCAGAAGATATGAATTCAAATTCCAGTTTTCCATGTGTTGGGTAACTTTGGACAAATTGTTTTTCTTTTTTTTGAATTGGAGTTCACTCTGTTGCCCAGGCTGGAGTGCAGTGGTGTGCTCACAGCCACTGCAGCCTTGACCTGCTAGACTCAGCTGATCCTTCCGCCTCAGCCTTCCAGGTAGCTAGAGCTATAGGCACGTGCCACCACATCCGGCTACTTTTGATTTATTGTGGAGACGAGGTCTTGCCAAGTTGCTCAGGCTCATCTTGAACCCCTGAGTTCAAGCAATCCTCCTGCCTCTGCCTCCCAAAGTGCTGGGATTACAGGTGTGAGCCTCCACACCCAGTTTTTTGGGTTTTTTTGACTTGGAGTCTCACTCTGTTGCCCAGGTTGGGGTGCAAGTGGCATGCTCATGGCCACCACAGCCTTGACCTGCTGGGCTCAGGTGATCCTTCTGCCTCAGCCTTCCAAGTAACTGGAACCACAGGCATGTGCCACCATGCCCAGATGATTTTTTAAAAAATTAAGCCGGTCTTGGTGGCTCAGCCTGTAATCCCGCATGAGTGGATTGCCTGAGCCTGCGGGTTCAAGACCCGCCTGGACAACTTGGTGAGACATCATCTCTACAATAAATCAAAAATTTGCCGGGCATGGTAGCACACTGCCTGTAATTGGAAGGCTGAGGCAGAAGGATCGCCGGAGCCCAGCAGGTCGAGGCTGCGGTGGCTGGGAGAGGCCACTGCACTACAAACTGGGTGACAGAGTGAGACTACAACTCAAAAAAAAAAAATTATTGTAGAGATGAGGTCTCATCATGTTGCTCAGGCTGATTTCAACCCCCTAAGCTCAGGTAATCCTCTCGCCTCAGCCTTCCAAAGTGCTGGGATTACAGGTGTGAGCCACTGCACCCGGCCAAATTACTTTTGTAAGGTTTTTGCCTCATTTATACGATGAGGATAATAATCTCTATTTTGCAGGTTTATTTTGAAGTCTAAATAAGATACCACTTAGCATTGAGGCCTGAGCACAGCATATAAATAATACTAGCAACCATGTATTGTATCCCTGGTTGTACTAGTCCATTTCACTGACCCTGAACTTGTGTTCATTTCTCTTTACTTCATTTACTGGTTAGTTTATTCATTTGTTTGGAGGAGCAGGTTTGTTATTTCTGTCAATTATTATTTTGGACACACCATCTCATGTCAGCTATATTCCTCCAAACTACTGCTCTTGTTTTCTGTGTTGAACAATTAACATCCTGTAATTAATGCCTCCAGGTGTATTTTGCTTCCTATGAAAAAGGACCTTGCATAGCAGAGGTCACATTTTAAAAATAAGTTTGAGTGTAAATCTTTTTATTGGAACTAGGAAGGGATGAAAAGTTAATCTTTTTTTTTTTTTTTTGAGTTGGAGTCTCAAACTGTCGCCCAGACTGGAGTGCAGTGGCCGCTCCCGGCCACCGCAGCCTCGACCTGCTGGGCTCTGGTGATCCTTCTGCCTCAGCCTTCCAAGTAGCCGGAATTACAGGCTTGTGCTACCACGCCCGGCTGATTTTTTGATTTATTGTAGAGATGAGGTCTCGCTGCCCAGACGGGTCTCGAACCCGCGAGCTCAGGCAATCCACTTACCTCAGCCTCCCAAAGGCGCGGGATTACAGGCTGAGCCACCGAGCCCGGTGAAAAGTTAATCTTTATTGAGTTATTATAGAATTCAGGCACCGTGCTGCCTGCCTTATCATCTGTGGTGTTAGACTCCCTGGGCTTCTTCGTAAAAGTCTGTCTATATCTCATAATACAGCTGATATCCTCTTTGTACATGTGAAATGAAAATTGTTCAAAACAAATGAGTACTGTGGTAATACTAGTTGTCTGATTAAAGGAAACAATACAAGTGAACATATTTAAAAATGCATTTTGATGGGAAAGCAGCTTAAATTATGAATGAAGATGAGAACTTGATGGAAACTTTTAGAAGGGACTATTTCCTTAGTATATTCAAAAGAGTTTGAGAGCAGGGATTGTGACTTCATCATTGTATTTCCATCATATGAGTCTTGCTCGTGATGGTACAGGAAAAGATGATCACATGAATTATTTTGGGTGTTGTCAAGGCTTTCCAAGATTGATGGCACTGGTGGTTCTTTTCTTATTTCATTTCTCCACCTAAGGTTTTCTTTTCTTTCATTGCCCATACTCGGCTCTCAAGATTGGGTTTATTATTTCACTCACAAAGGAAACTCAGAGAGCTAGAAGGATTCTTCTGAGATAACTGGGGCAGGACTTCAAGACAAGGGAGGAAAAAGAGCACTGCTGTGTATTTATTTAGAGGAGGTGGTAGCCTGAGGTGGAACTAATGGAGAAATTCAGAGCTGGAAGCACTGAGTGCAAGTGTACTCAGCTATACAGTGTGGTGTAAATATGACTAGTGAGATGGATCAGAACAGCTCAGTGATTGTCTAGGTGTGGGGCAGAATAGGATTGACAGAAAGAGTGCCACTGTATAAATACTACAACTTAGGAGTGTTTACACATCTATAAATAACCTATAATAGGCATGTCCCTAAGCATTCTATGAATGTTTGCATGGTTAAGTTGCCTTTGACCTTCCAGCTTGATGATAGAACTGGTCCCTTGACTAGAATGCAACTTCACATGATATGGTAAAATGAATAAGAAAGTACTTTATAGACTGTAAAATACTGTTTAAATCCAAGGCATTATATAGCATGTTGTTTCTCCAGAAGCTTATATTCTATAGACTGGCTCTCAGCATTCAAACAACAGTTAAAATATATAATGGGATCTCTTTCATCCTGTTTGTTCTTTCTAAAATTGCACCAAGCAGGATAATGTGTTATTGGATTGTTTTGAACCACACTACTGGAGTCAGTTTGTTGTAAACATGAAATAATATCTTCCTACATCCTTATTACATTTGAGATATCATTGTAAGGATATCTATAAAGGGCTTTGAGTTTTCCAGAAAATAGAGAATTTGTAATGAAACTCATTTTTTGATATTATACAAATATCACATATGCAGGGCAGTTGTCCATGTGTTACTGTTACTGTTCCTGTACTACCTACTGTGCTAAAAAAAAGAAACTGACAGGCCCAGTGAGTTATCTCTAGCAGAATGTTATGTTGCTGTGCCTGTGGCCAGAAAGGTCACTGTTTAATTGCAGTTACTAACTCTTTTAGCAAAATAAGGCAATATGTATCTGAGAGAGCATTTTTTTCTCCTCTGAATTTTAGGAAACTGTAAATGTACTAGTTATACTCTCTAGAGGACCTTAACTTTGGCTTTAAGTTGACCTCCAAATCTATTAAAAGATTGTGGCTAAATGTCAGTCTTTGAGAAATTTTGAGCAAGGCTATGGAGAGTTAAAGCTTTAAAGGAATCTCTTAGGTCAATGATCAAGGACAATTTGTTATTCATTTATTTATTTATTTGTTTATTTATTTTTGAGTTAGAGTCTCACTCTGTTGCCCAGGCTGGAGTGCAGTGGCATGCTCATAGCCACCACAGCTTCAACCTGCTGGGCGCAGGTGATCCTTCTATCTCAGCCTTCCAAGTAGCTGGAACTACAGGTGTATACCACCACACCCAGAAAACTTAATTTAAAAAAGCACAAAAAGTAGAAACACTCTCAAACATAAGGCAGTCTTTCAAAAACTAGTTTTTACACAAACAGCTTGAATCTGAATGTATGTGTGACCTAGAGTTAGAGGTGTTTTTTGTTGTGTTTTGAAGTCAGTTGTAATATCGTTCTGAAGTGTTATGTTAGCAATAGGTAATAATAGAATGCTTACAGTTCTTCTTCTTCCTCTGTTAAACTTTTCCAGTTTCTTGACTCCTTGTCTTGGGAATAAGAGAATGAAATTTGCTTTCCTACAAATTGGTATTTTTTATTTATTTGATAGGCACTGTTTATTGATCATTCCTAAGAGAACTAATAAAACAATGCTCTTGGGGTGTTTTGCAATTTATTACACCCACTTGACTCAATTGATACTTTCCCTGTGCCATATGTTTAGATTTGTGTAGTGTTACATAATAAGAACTGTTGTGATCTGGTTTGCACTTTTCCCCAGGAGGTAAGTGTGTGTGTGTGTGTGTGTGTGTGTGTGTGTGTGTGTAGAATTCCTGTCATTGGCAAATCATACTTTTGTCAATTCATGCTCAGAGTTGAGATTATGGTTTAGAGAGAAATTTTTTTCTTAGCTCATTTGTGTTACAGAAATATTAATATTTGACTGTTTTCATAATTACTTTTTAAGAAAAGAGTGTTTTAGATTGTGCTCTTACATTTGAGAGATGAAGCATAAGAGGCTAAATTACAATTTTTGAAATATCAGAAACTTGCTTCTCAATTGTTCTTTCTCTAAACTGGAAGTTGTATATGCGTTATCATCCAGTAGAAGTCTGAAATGTAATTTAAAATCTCTTATAGCAAATCTAGTTAATTTGAGAAAGTCATTATCCTCAGAAAAAACTTTTTCTTTCTCTTACATTATTTTACCAATCAAATTCTGTTTTTGGAGGGTAAGCACAGAAGTGATGAAGATATAACATCACTTAAGTTTGAGCAAAGATTTACAGACATTAATTAGTCCAGGCTATTAAAGCATTGTTATAAATGTTTATTTTTTACACTGGCTTATTTTTTATTGCTTAGCTTCAGAAAATCATGTAACAATTTCTGGTAACTTTTAAATACAGTTAAAGTAACTATGATTCTTAAATGAGTGTTTTTAGTTTTAACCATGAGAATGAATATGATGAAGAAGAGTAATAAGTTATTTTAAAAAGTTAAGACAAGTGATATGTTACTACATGGGCTGGAGAGGACCTAAATTCAGTTTGCATGAAAACTGGTCAACTGCTAAGAGAAAACAAAAATTTATTATTCTTAATCCAAAAAGAAAGTGTAAATGCTATTGGTGAGTATAGTGATTAGCAGGCTGGGACTAGCAGGGAAACGTAGTTGTGTCGCACTGGTCACAGGCGAGAGCTTTTCCCCTGCTATGTCCTGAATGTTTTAGTCAGCCATTGGTTCATGCCCAGCTCACTTTCTAGGAATAAACATGACTTAGAAGTAAAATATAAGATTTTTTTTAAGGCATGCTTTTTTCCCCTGTTTTTACTACCTTTTAAAAGATATAAGAATATTTAGACATTAAGCTGGGCTCGATGGCTCAGCCTGTAATCCCGCCTTTGGGAGGCTGAGGTGAGTGGATTGCCTGAGCCCGCGGGTTCGAGACCCGCCTGGGCAGCGAGACCTCATCTCTACAATTAATCAAAAAATCAGCTGGACATGGTAGCGCATGCCTGTAATTCCGGTTACTTGGAAGGCTGAAGCAGAAGGATTGCCAGAGCCCAGCAGGGCGAGGCTGCAGTGGCCGGGAGTGGCCACTGCATTCCAGTCTGGGCAACCGAGTGAGACTCCAACTCAAAAAAAAAAAAAAAGAATATTTGGACATGAAAGCAGAATCTTTTTTACTGGATTACAGCCAGAAGATTGAAAAGTGACAGACAGTGTCAATCCTTTCAAATAGATTGATTCATTGGAGATTTTAAGTACTTTAGGCAAAGTTCACATACCTTCCTAGGCAGGAAGCCCAACTGTATTTGTGAAATGATGATATTTTCACCTCACATTTCAGTGAAAATTGCTTCTTTCTGGATCTGGCACATTCTCTCACTCTCCTTTCTTTCTTTTTCTTTTGGTTCTATCAGCTTTTAAAAAATTTTTTTAAAAACTTTTTTTTAAAGATGTGGGGTACAATTCAGGGTTAGGTATACAAATGTTCATCATTATGCAGGTATCCTTGTTGATGAGATGTGCCTCCCCTCCTCTGGCAGTTTTCCTCAACTGCCAGTCCCACCTCCCATCCCCTGGCAGTTTCCCTCCACTGCCAATTCCTTTCTTATGCTATTATAATAATTGGTCAAGGTCTGCTTATGAGTGAGAACATATGGTATTCTGTTCTTTGCTTCTGTGATAGATCACTGAGTATGATCGACTCTAGATCCATCCAAGTTGCTGTGAAGTCCATATGTTTGTCCTTCTTTATGGCTGCATAATATTCCATTGTGTATGTGTACCACATTTTTTTTATCTAGTCCAGTTTCAATGGGCAGCACAGTTGGTTCCATGTTTTTGCTATTGTGAATAGTACTGCAATAAACACACATGTGCAGGTATGTCTTTTATAGAATGATTTGAGTTCCTCCAGGTATATTCCCAATAGATGGACTGCTGGGTCATGTGGAAAGTCAATTTCTAGTTCTTTCAGAAATCACCACACTATTTTCCAGAGAGGTTGCACTAATTTGCATTCCCACCAATAGTGTAGAAGTCTTCCTTTTTCTCTGCATCCTTACCAGCATCTTTTTGTTTTATTATTGATGGCCATTTTTACTGGGGTTAGGTGGTATCGCAATGTGGTTTTGCTTAGCATTCTCACTCTCCTTTTCTTAGAAGCACTGGAGAATAAGTAGCTATTACTTCTTGCAGCACAATGTTATATGCATGTGATTCTCTGTCCTAGTTTGCTTATTGCAGGATATAGCAAATTATTCAAAATAGGATGGTAAAATTCTTAAATCAATTAAAAATTAATGTATCACATGTTACTTTTAGCAATAAGATGAATTTTAGGAAATTAAGCCCCTCTGATGTATGTGTTAAAATGTGGCAAAATATCAAAGGATTGCTGTTGTTTGTGGGTTTCTGTCATTCCAGCTTCATTTTTGTTTGTTTGTTTTTTTGCCTCTAATCACAAAGTAACTCAAATAAACCTGGGCTTCTCAAGCTTTGTTCACCTGGATGTGTAGGACTAAAACTATATTAGTATGAACAAGTAATAACAATTCTGAGCCTGTTCAAGAGAGTCCCAACCCCCTGCAGATTCCAGTAGGGCTCATCTATCCCCAGTGATGGTCCTTAAGGCCCTCTTCTGCCTAGGAACACTCCAGTTGCACTACTCTCACTTTGGGCTCCATGTTCTCATGGAAAGTGGCAGAAGCTTTTCAAAGAAGGCAAGTGGAAATATGTAAAATCCCATTTGGGCCATGTCTAGAACTGGTTTACTGTCATTTCTGTCCATATTTCAGTGGCCAGAGCAAGTCACATGGCCAATCCCAGCATCGGTGAAACTGAAAAATATACTTTGTTCATTCTAGTGGGTGCTACTGCAAAGTCGTCTGGTAAAGATGTGAACTAGAATTCAAATACAAGTAGGGTGTGAAGAATGATGAACAGTGATTCAGGCTACCCCAATGGTTGTACTATTGTATGCCCCACCAGTAACGTATGCAAACTCCTATTTCTCAATATTTTCACTAAATCTTCATGTGGCTTGACTTCAGCATTTTTACTGGTTTAATGAATGTTTAATTATATATCACTATTTTAATTTCTGATTGTATATGTCTTTCAAAATACTGTATATTTGTTTAAAGATTTTTTTACTATAAAGTCAGTGAGAATAATGAGGCTTTTTGTAATGAAAATAAAAATTTGGAATCTGAGATTATGATAGTTATAATTAGTTACAAGCTTTAACTACCAACTAATTTCTGTTTTTCTTTTGCTAGACTTTCTTCTTGAAAGGCCCATTTAGTTCTAACATTCTGATTCTGTGTACATGATGCATTCATAATTTTCTTTCCACTTAATTATCTAATTTTATTGAACCCATTTAGTAAGTAATTATAGGCACTGTATTCCAACTAATCTTTGGAAAATGTGACTGTATTCCCAAACACACAGATGTTGTTGGTTCCAATAAGTGGGTTTCTGGTGTGTTTCTCTGGGAAGAGCACTTCCTGTTTGTTGGCACTTCTCCAATGTGAAGGCAGTCTGGAGAGCTGCATCCAGGTGGGAGTGGGGGTGGGAAGAAGAAAGCCACCCACAGAGCTTGTGCTCTGTAAATGTAATCACATTTATGCTGGGATCTAACAGGTTAGTCCCACAGTGGTGATATTTTCAAAGAAGCACAAGTCCATACCTACAAAAAAAAAAAAGGTTGAAAAGGAATGTCATTCTACACTGGTATATCTTAAAGGAGATACAATTAATAATCCCAACAACATTTCAAGTGTCTCTTTGCCTTCTGTTTCTCATATCCCACTGCTCTCCTCACTTATCTCTCCTGTTTCCAGGCAGCTGGGCCTTTACCATCCTGTTTTATTGGCTCAGCTGAGCTTAGCTGAGTCATTCCTTGGCCCTTCTGGCTAGCCTCACATCCTTTGAAAAAACCCGTAGACTTGCATGACATTTTCAAAGAGGGGAACCATAGGTCAGGAGGGCTGGGCCAGTGTATGTGGAACAACGTTGTCTCTTACCAGGAGAGGTTGCTCTCTGACCTGCATGTGTGAACTTTTCTGATGTTCCCAGATTTTCTTTTTCTTGGAAGTACCAGCTTCCACTGGGATTGGTGAGGATGTATCTCATTTCTGATATCTTAGAATCCAGTCTTGAAAGTCAACAGTAGAGCCCAAAGATGAAATGGACCAATTAGATCTTAGAAAAAAGGCTGTTGACTATTGTTGAAGGATAGTGGGGAAAGGTAAATGCTTTGATATATATTACAGAGCTAATTATGACTGAAAATGGTAGGGCACTATGTTAATGAAGATCCTAGTAGGAAACAGAGCACACGCTCAAGTTGGTAATTGAGGATAAGTTAATAAAAGGACTATTTACAGAGGTGTGGGCAACATAATAATAAAGCCTGTTTTATTGGTAACACAGGATAGTGCCATTACTATCCTTGGGCTGAAGAGACAAGGGGAAGCAGCCCTTCTGGAACTTGAAGAGGTAGCTGGATGGAAGGGCTGTGACCTTCAGTGGAGATACGCCAGTCTGTACATTGGGAGCCTGGTGGATGTGCTCTGTGCCTGTTCTTCTCCCACCTGCTTGTTCCCCTCTTGGTGTGTCCCACTGGCTGAAGCCAACTAGAGGGTCAGGGCAGGCAGGGGGAGAGGGTGGTAAACAGAGGGACAACTGGAACATATCTAGCATAAGACATTTTTCTGTGACTCCAACTGTTTTTGGTTTCAATTTCTTTTTCCCAACAAGAGGCATTTCTCAAGGTTCTGTTTTCAGTGATCTTCCTTTTTTATGCCATACCCTTCAGTGATCTCAGGTAGATGAAAGTCGGGTCTCTATATCTTTTCTGACCTGCTCCAACTTCTAGGTTTGCATTTTTATTATTGTCGTTGTCATCATCATCATTATCATCTTGCTGTGTTGCCTAGACTGGAGTGCAGTAGCGCAATTACAACTGAGTGAAGCCTTGAACTCCTGGGCTCAAGCGATCCTCCTGCCTCAGCCTCCTGTATAGCTGGGACTACAGGCAAGCGCACCTCACTCGACTAATTTCGGATTTTTGGTAGAGACAGGGATCTTGCTTTGTTGCCCATACTGGTCTCAAATGCCTGGATTCAAGTGTTCCTCTTGCTTCATTGTCCCAAAGTGCTGGGATTACAGATGTGAGCCACTGAGCCCAGCCTAGGTTTTTGTTTTCAATTGCCTATTGGATATTTCATTGAGATATAAATCTCTATCTGCATCTCGTCTCATCTTCCTGTGAGAGCTCAATGTCTCTTTAAGGCTCATAATAATCGCCATCTATTCTTTCGTTTACATGTGTTTACTTAGTAAATCCTATAGTGCCTCATGGATCTCTCTTCACTGTCTACGTCTGCTTTTATTTCAACACTTATAATCTTATTACAGTGATCTCCCAACTGATCTTCTTGCCTCTAAGCTCTCCTAATCCATCCTATGTACCGGGATATTGCTTTCAGGTTCTTTCATGTCTTCCTGTTGCCTAGCAAATAAAGTAGAGACCCCTAAACTTAATATCCTAGGCCTTCTGCCGTTAGCTCCAGTGAACCTTTCTAGTTTGTTACTCAGTGCTTTCCTCCATATCCGTGCTTCACTTAAAGTATATTTTACTCCATGTAACATTGTCATTTTCATCATTCTCATATTCTTAATCATCTTAACAATTCTTCACTTTGTTATCATGGCGGTCAGGTGATTCATTTTCTTTTTTTTGTTTTTCATTTTTTTTTGAGTTGGAGTTTCACTCTTTGTTGCCCAGGCTGGAGTGCAATGGCACACTTACGGCCACTGCAGTCTCGACCTGCTGGGTTTAGGCAATCCTTTCGCCTCAGCCTTCTAAGTAGCTGGAACTACAGATGCATGCCACCATGCCGGGCTAGTTTTTTGTGATCCATTGTAGAGACAAGGTCTCACCAAGTTGCCCAGGCTGATCTCGAACCCCCGGGCTCAGGCAATCCTCTTGTTTTGGCCTCCCAAAGTGCTGGGATTACAGGCTGAGCCACTGTGCCCGGCCCAGATGATTCATTTTCAAGTTAGACTCCTGCACCTAACCTGAGTCCAAATGGTCCTAAATATCCCAAGTTCTAAACATTTCACATAACCAGTATACCTCATTGGCTCCTTAATCTCCTTGTCCTGTGGAAGGTCCTAAGGACCTTCACTTTTCCCTCCAGGGTTTTACTCTTACATCATGGTGCATCCAGACTTGTAAGTCACCGGGCTCTGATGGGCTCTGGGTCATTTTCCCCTCAGTGCATATTCTTATACAAGATGAGGCCTAACAATATTTTTAAAAAATAAAATAAAAAAAGGAACAGCTGACAGTCCCATGACTCACTTTAAAAAATTTTTAAGCCGGGCTCGGTGGCTCAGCCTGTAATCCCAGTGCTTTGGGAGGCTGAGGTGAGTGGATTGCCTGAGCCCGCGGGTTCGAGACCCGCCTGGGCAACTTGGCGAGACCTCATCTCTACAATAAGTCAAAAAATTAGCCGGGCGTGGTAGCGCGCGCCCGTAGTTCCAGCTACTTGGAAGGCTGAGGAGGAAGGATCGCCGGAGCCCAGCAGATCGAGGCTGCAGTGGCTGGGAGCGGCCACCGCATTCCAGTTTGGGTGACAGAGTGAGACTACAACTCAAAAAAAAAAAAATTTTTTTTTAGAAAGTAATCCCAAATTTACAGAAAAGTTGAAAGTATAGTACAGTTTATTTTCTTCCAGAACCATTTGGTAACATATTGCTTATGTAGTAGTAACCTAGCACTCTGAAATGTCTTAGTGTGTTTCCTACAAACGAGGATATTCCCCTACATAACCACAATATGCCCATCAAATAAAAAATTAGATTAAGTTAATCAGAAACTAGTATAGTGCCACCATGTAATTCTCAGATCCTATACAAGTTTCACCAATGGTTTTAATAATGAGCTTTACAACAGAATAATTCGGTTCACAATCATGTCTTGCATTTAGTTGCCATGCCTCTCCAGACTCCTTTATTCTGGAATGGTTCTTTGTTTTTTTTTGAGTTGGAGTCTCACTCTGTCGCCCAGACTGGAGTACAGTGGCTGCTCCCGGCCTCCGCAACCTTGACCTGCTGGGCTCCAGCGATTCTTCTGCCTTAGTCTTCCAGGTAGCTGGAATTACAGGCATGCACTACCACGCCTGGCTAATTTTTTGATTTATTGTAGAGATGAAAGTCTCACCAAGTTGCCCAGGCGGGTCTCGAACCCGCGGCTCAGGCAATCCACTCACCTCCCAAGGCGCGGAATTACAGGCTGAGCCACCGAGCCCGGCTTGGAACGGTTCTTTAGTCTTTTCTTGACTTTCATGACTTTGACACTTTTGTTGACTACATGTCAGTTATTTTGTATGTATTTGGGTTTGTCCAGTGTTTTTTAAATAATTACGTTTAGGTTATGTATGTATCCTTGACTGGAATGATGCTATGTTTTTCTCATTGCATCCTATCATGTGGCAAATCATTTATATTGGTCACATTACTGATAAATTTCACTATAATCACCTGCTTAAGGTGGTGCCTGTGAGGAATCTCTACTATAAAATTATTCTATTTCCTTTTGTCATAATAAATATTTTTAGATAGGCACTTTGAAACTATGTAAAATCTGCACCAGACTTTTAACTTACAGTCGTGAATGACAGGGTTATGTTTTGAGAAATACATCGTTAGGTGATTTTGTTGTTGTATGGACATAGAGTGTACTTACACATACCTAGATGCTCTTGCCTGCTGTATATCTGGACTATGTGATATGGCCTATTGCTCCTAGGTTACAAACCTGTGCAGTATGTCACTGTACTGAATACTGTAGGCAACTATAGCACAATGGTAAGTATTTGTGTATCTAAACTTGGAAAAGGTACAGTAAAAGTACAATATAAAAGATACAAAATGGCACACTGTGTAAGGTATTTACCATGAATGGAGTTTGCAGGACTAGAAGTTGCTCTGGGTGAGTCAGTGATGATCAATGAGTGACTGTGAAGACCTAGGACATTACTGTACATTACTGTAGACTTTATAAACACTACCTATTTAGTCTATACTAAATTAATGAAAATGCCATTTTCTCTTCAATAATAAATTAACTTTAGCTTACTGTAAATTTTTTACTTTACAAATTTTTAAATTTTTTAACTTATTAACTCTTGTGTAGTTATATTTAACTTAAAACACAAAAACATTGTTGCCTGTACAAAAACATTTTCTTTCTTTATATACTCATTCTATAAGACTTTTTAAATTTTTAAAATTCTAATTTTTACTTTTAAAACTTTTTCGTTAAAAACTGAGACACAAACATACACAATAGCTTAGGCCTACACAGGATCACAGCCATAAATATTACCGTCTATTACCTCCACATCTTGTTCACCAAAAGGTCTTCAGGGACGGTAACAGGCGTAAAACTGTCATCTCCTAGAATAAAAATGCCTTTTTCTAGAACACTTCCTTTTTCAAAAAAATAAGTAGAAGGAATATATTCTAAAATAATGATAAAAAGTGTGATAAATACAAAAACCAAGAATATAGTCATTTGTTATCATTATTTAGCATTATATACTGCACATAATTGTATGTGTTATCCTGTTATACAACTGGCAGTACAGTAGGTTTGTTTACACCAGCATTGCTACAAACATGTGAGTAATTAGTTGTGCTACAATGTTAAGATGGCTGTAACATCATGAGGCAATAGGGATTTTTCACTTCCATTATAATCTTATGGGACCACTGTTGTATATTCAGTCCATTGTTGACTGAAATGTTGGTGCATGACTGTATGCATTTATTTCTTTATGTCAGCACGGACTCCTGCTTTTGTGTTGTATTCAGTGGGTTATAGCCTATTTGTTACTATCATTATTTTGATTACCAAATTGTCTCAGACTTGGCCTGTGAGAGCCCCTTCAAGCAGGCTTCTGTATCCTTTTAACATGCCCCTGTTATTCTTTGAAGATTTGATTCCTTTCTAAGATGTTCCAGTCTCATTCTGTACTGTTCTTACTCCAGCCTTGGAATCAGCAATTTCTCTAAGGATCTCTTTTTTCCTTTAGTGAAGAAAAATATTTAGAAGCCAAAATCTGGGCATAAGGTGTGCTTATTGCCACTGAGGTGTTGCTACTCCTGGCCCTTTCAGAGGACAGAGTGAGGGAATATATGTGTATGTGTATGTATGGATATATACACATGTAAATGTAAATATCCATACATGTATATATTGCTTTTATATCTATCTGGTTCTTATCTCTCTCGAAATCATGAGTTTACATTGATATCTCAAATTCCAATCTGATCTCTCCATGGTTCATTCCAGTTTTCTTCCTCTGCCTATTAGTTTCTTCTGTGAAAATGAGAAACCTCAGTCCCATTCTCCTTAAAAGAATTACTTTCCTTAATGTATTTACTTACTTGCACAATGCATCTGTATGTAACTGGTGCCTCCTGACAGCCCTTCCCAGCTCACTCTGTCTCTGGTATCACATGCCGAGAACCCTCCACGAACGCCCTGCTCATCCTGCTTGGGCTGCAACACCCAATATTCTCTGCGTACATCTATCCATCTCTCTTCCCTAGGGATGCCTCCTCGCACACTGGGCTCTCACACCATGTGCAGCCCACCCCCCCGTCATTATACCCTCCGTCCTCTGCTTGGGCTGTGACATCCTAAGCAGGCTGCTCCCATGCATAGATGTTCTCCTCACCCTGCTCTGAGTCTCTGTGCTTCCCTCCCCCACCATTGTGTGTCTTCACTCCAGCATAGATGTCTGCCTTACTTGGGGTCACCTATGACTTTAGAACCGAATTATTAAGCTTCTAGAGGAAGAGAAAGAAGAGATGGGTCCACCTTTATGATCCTCCCACCCCCTTATCTTTCTTCTTGCCTTTTAAAAAAATCCAAATAATCTGTTAGTTATTTTTGCAGACCTGAAATTTCAACAATGATCTCCTTTTTTCGATCCGAAGTATTATCTTCTTTCTATCATCTATTTGTTACATCCATCAATTCTTTTTTTTTCTGATTAGGATCTTACTATGTTGCTCAGGCTAGAGGGCAGTGGCACGTTCATTGCTCACCGCAGCTTCCACCTCCTGGGCTCAGGGGATCCTTTCATCTCCGCTTCCCTAGTAGCTGGGACTGTAGACATGTGCCACCATGCCCTGCTGAATTTTTGTAGAGATGAGGTCTTTCTATGTTGCCTAGGCTGGTCTTGAACTCCTGGTTCAAGCAGTCCTCCCACCTCAGCCTCCCAAAGTACTGGGATTACAGGTGTGAGCCACCACACCTGGCCCACCAATTCTTAAGCTAAAATTGATCTAATTCTGTGAAGTTGTGAAGAATTGAACCTTGTTGCAAAGAGCATGTCTACTGGAAAGCAGCAGTTTTAACATAAGCACCAATAGGCACATATTTGTCTCATTGTGTGTGTGTGTGTGTGTGTGTGTGTGTGTGTGTGTGTATGTTTGTGTATGTGTCTGAGAAGTAGGAGAACTTTTTGAATAATTTATAAAAGCTTCTCCTTATGAAGGGGACAATTTTTAAACAACTTAAAAAAAAACTTTTTAGGAAACTTCTTTTTTGCATGAAACAGATTATAGACTAAGTAGTTTCTGCCAGTGTACCAGAAAAGATATTCATTTGTCAACTCTTTCACGGACTGGCAGTTATTCAGTGACAGGACTGTAGGTGCTATGACAGCAGGATGTGTCTGCCATGGGCACCTTTGGTCCCCAGCCCCAATACTGTGCTCTGCCACAAAGTAGGTACTCAGTTAATAATAATTTGTTAACCTTGGTTTTTATGTAGGCCTGATATCAAAGTCCATGATCTTTTTACTTCACTGTGTTCAGGACTAAGGCATGCTCTTCTGTGGTGTCCCTCCAAAACTTATGTTGGAACTTAATCCTTAGTGTGGCAGTATTGAAAAAATAGAAGGACGACAGACCTGAGCTAGCATGTTAGGACGTTCAACCCTTTTGCCAAGTGGTGTTCTGTGCTGCCTTGGGCTCTTACCAGATGCGGCCCCTCAACCTGGGACTAACCCTAACTCTAACCCTAACCCTAACCCTAACCCTAACTTGACTGTTAGAAATAAATTCCTTTTCTTTTTTTGAGTTGGAGTCTCACTCTGTCACCCAGACAGACTGGAGTGCAGTGGCCGCTCCCAGCCACGGCAGCCTCGACCTTCTGGGATCCGGCGATCCTTCCGCCTCAGCCTTCCAAGTAGCCGGAACTACAGACGCATGCTGCCACGCTCGGCTAATTTTTGATTTATCGTAGAGATGAGGTCTCGCCAAGTTGCCCGGGCGAGTCTCGAACCCGCGGGCTCAGGCAATCCACTCACCTCGGCCTCCCAAAGCGCTGGGATTACAGGCTGAGCCACTGAACCCGGCCAATTCCTTTTCTTTAAAAGTACCCAGCTTTGGCTGGGCTGAGTAACAGAAAATACAGAAATACAGGTTCTATTTTCTTTTAGATAGTAGTCTGGTTAATCCCAAAGTCTGAAGAATTACCTGTTCCACAACAGCACATATCTCTTTTCTGTGCTGCAGTCAATTATATGTGACTGAAACTAAGTGCTCAGAGAATTTTTATACATTTCACCTATTGTATTACTTAATTTTTTCCCAGGGACCTAGGAGTATGTAGATGAGAGGCAAATGGGGAAGTGACTCCGTCACTTAATGTCTGTATGACTTAAGATAATTTGTCTAATATCTGAGGGTCAGTTTTCTCATTTGTACAGTGGGGATTTGAATAACTTTCTTACTGGGTTGCTATGAGTATTAAATGAGGTGCCGCATGTGTAAATGTGCCCAGCACACATGGCAGAGTAGGTGCCCAGCATAGGTGCATTCACTTCCCTCCACTACAAGTTTAGGAGGTTCGTGCAAGGATGTTAAAACAACTGAACTTGAACTTTCCTAATGACCATTCAGTCCTAGTCTTTACCTTAAAACTGGCATTACCCTTGATTTAGTAGCTACGTGATTATTAAATTCATTAACAAAATTGGGTCCTGAACAAGAACTGTTTTGGTGGGTAATTGAACTCTACTATCAATGGAAACTGTATCTAGAGTAATTCTTTTTGCCACTAGATGGTGCAAATACATCTTATTGACCTTTGAGAATTGTATACTGGTATTGATAATCATGTTTACCCTGTTGATGAGGTATTTTAAGGCTAAGTAGGGGCAGAAATTAGATGAGAATGTTAAAGTTCTTTTAGATCATTCTGTTTACCCATGTAATTCCCAACCCTCTAAGTTTAAATGTATGATATTTACTTTTAAAAAAAGAGATAGTGTTCATGGTTTTAAAGATGTGCACGAAATTGGACCTAGGCTAACACATGAATTAGTTAGAGCTATCAAGATAATTAAGCATTTTGTAGGCCCATATAATTTTCTCTTGATTTTTCAATGTGACCAGAAAAGCTTAGCAGAGTTCACACTCAGACATATGGTAGTGGATAATCCACATCATATACAACTCAGAGTGTGCATCATTTGGAGTATGATGACTTAAAAAATGCGAAGCACTTCCTGTTTTACTTTCTGATAAAATTCAACAAACGTTTTTCAAGCCTGCCTCACATGGGGATCCAGAGAAGAGACATGGGCGCTTCGTTTCATGCAGTTAGGAATAATTAATTGTGTTTGATTGAGGTTGGCTGTGATAATAGTGTGTGTGTGGAATCAGAGGAATGGGTTATCAAAGTTTGTGGTACAGAACTATTTTAGATGAGCTGTAGGAGAATTTCTGCTGCAGATTTCCTACTTTTTGCATTTTCTATGAATAGCTGGTATACCCAATTTGGAAATAAATACCTTGGTGATAATGTTTAGATTTCTGAAGTAACACTCAGAGTGGTTCTGGGATTGTGTGATTAGAATCTGTTATGGTTGAAAGTCAGATGATTCTGTTTTTCATCCTAACTTAAGTGGGAAGGAGGACTGGGAACAGGGGCTGGTGATAGTTTGAGAGTTGGGGGTAATAAAGCAGAAACAGTGAGTTGAGAGGTGGTTGTATAGGGGAAGAGGTTTATTTTTAAGTGACAAACTGACTTTGACTATCTTAAGAAAAGTGAACAATTTTAGAATCTAATGAAAGGTTGAATAATTAGATTTTAGAATGGACAATCTAGAGAATCTTCAGAGTTCTAGGTAGAAGAAACTAAGGCATAGTTTTCTCTGGATGCCACTGTCAGGATAAAGGAATTCCAGGTACTTCCAGTTTTAAATTTTATTTTATTGAGACTCACAGCTTAATATAAGATTCTTTGAAGAGACCATCCATGTACCAATCCCAGTTGGCATCAGGTGAGATGGGGAAGGCTGATGTGAGGGAAAGGAGGAGTAGGTTTTAGGAGAAAGACTAGTTTTAGATATGTTAAGTTGGAGATATTCCGGTATTCAAATTGAGACATCAGGTAGATAGTTGGATGTATGTGTCTGGAGGTAGAGAGATAGATTTGATTAGGTGGGATTACATGTGGTAACTGAAGGAGTGGGTATATATAAGAGGCGTTAAATTGCATTGTGGGGCTTTCCAACCCAAAGAAGTTGGAAGGAAGAGGAGGAACCAGCAAACAAGATGGAGATGGATGATTAAGAACTTCTGCTCTGAGGCGGAAGGATCGCGGGAGCCCGGCAGGTCGAGGCTGCGGTGGCCGGGAGCAGCCACTGCACTCCAGTCTGGGCGACAGAGTGAGACTTCAACTCAAAAAAAAAAAAAAAGAACTTCTGCTGCCAGACCTGTGTATGAGAATTCATGTGTGTATTCTCATTTTCTGATTCCTTTCAAATAGTCAGCCTATCTACATTCCCAATCTCCAACCTCCTGGCCACCAGCCTGTCAGTTTTCTTTTCAGCAGGACGTTAGCTACCGCCCAGGAATTTATATGGATTTTGACCGTATGCCTTTTCTTCTGACAGAGTGAGAAGATGTGTCATTTGAAGCATCTCTGTTCTTCACTATTCTCAAATAGTGAAGCATCTCTGTTCTTCACTATTCACTATTCTTATCCCAAAGAAGGGCTGTAAATAAGTGCTCACATGTTATGTAGAATAATCTAAATGGGCTATTTTTCATCTAAATGGATTCTGGGGAAGTCCCCAGGAAGCTGGGATGTATATTTGAGGAACAGGAGTAGACTTACTGGGAGTATTCATCCTATCCTGTAGCCTCCTGGGTCTTCAGGCCTGTGTGACGTCACTGGCCTGACTATTTAAGGCTGTGGCCAGAAAACTGCTTCTCCTTTCATGTTTTATGCTTAATCCCATATTCTTGTCACTGAAAACTGGCCTCTGGGTTGGTTCCTGACTGTACACCGCCCCCTGAGCTTCATACAGATTGATTTCTCATAAGATTGCTCTCTACCCTAGTTCTGTAGAGTCATCTCTGACCTTGCTACTTGCTTACATGTATACTTTGCAGGAATCCTGTCACCAAGGGCTTCTCGTATTCACTTCTGGAGTCACTCTCTCTCTGGGACCAGGAGTCACCCACCATGACTATACCTTTTCTTATTTTCCAAAAATTCCCTAGCCAGTTCTAATATTATGAATTATTTGTCTCTTTTGCTATTTTAGGGGTACTGGATATTTAACCTCTGTTCTGACCTGGAAAAATCCATAGTGCTTGAAATATTTATATAAATCTGTAGAGGCCTCATAAATATTTTTCTGAATCAGTCCATATCTCAGCTACATCTGTTGCTTTGATGAATCTGGTGGTCAGAGTGTTTATTTGGGTCTCTATGGAGCAATAATTGGTAACAAATCAGGTTGCAAGTTTACCCACTTTTATAAATAGAATGTCTATTAATATTTTTTAGATGACGCTGAGGGATATTTTCTCTTCAACTTCCTTTCATTAGGAGGTTTCATTACTTCCTCTGTTTTACTTGAGGCCAATGTTTTAGATAACTGCAGCATTTAGTTTTTACTATATTTTTCAGAGAGTTCTTTAACATACTGTTATATGCAAGTTTCATAGTTAAATTTATTTTAAAACTTTATTGAAAAGCGAATTGATCTTTGTGGACAAAGTGTTACATTGTAGTAAAATTATGAGCACTAGGGGGCGCCGCGTTAAAAGATAGAGCAGTAGGTTTTATCATTTCTTGAGTTTTGAAATCTCTGTGATGATAGCTATTGACTTAATTGAGGCTAGTGATTATAGTGATCATTGTATTCTTATCAAGTATGGTATGAGTAAGTTATGATCTATAAAGGATACCCAAAATAATCAACAACAGACAAGGAGAATGGAACAGTGTTACTTGAATTGACTATCCACCTTGCCTCAGGGTGTACTTCCAAAATGTTCATTTTCAAAATGACACTGAAGACTAATGCTGTGAAACATACATTATTTATTCAGCAGATACTTACTGAGGCTTGCTGTAGGTTCCCTAGAGGACACAAAAATTATTTAGATACAACCCTTGTCTTCAATGAATGTATGATCTAGTATAGTGGGATCCAAGAGAAATGTGATATACAAGTCACACGTGAGCCACGTGTTCCAAGTCTTAAATCTTCTAGAAACCATATTAACAAAGTAAAAAGAAACAGATGAAATTAATTTTGATAATATATTTTACATCATCCAGTATATCTAAAACATTATCATTTCAAATGTATTAAATGTAAAAATTCTTAGTGAGATATTTACAGGTTTGTTTTATGCTAAGACTTTAAAATCCAATGTGTACTTTACACTTTTAGCACATCTTCACTCAAATTCCCTACATTTCAAGTAGGGATGTATTTGGACGGCACAGCTCTGGGACTTAGCACTCTCACTAGGCTACATCGTGGACGTTTAGGCAATATCCTCTCTATATCCTCTCTATATTTTTTGAGGTATCATTTATATGTCAAGCAATTCACCCATTCTGCCACCCCCTCTCTTTTCAATAGCATCTGTTCTTGTTCCAAGGATGGAATATCTTTTATGTCTCAGGGTTTTGTTTTTTTTTTTTATTTCTTTTTCTATTGTTATTGTCTCCGTGTCTTTCTTTCTTTCTTTTTTCTTTTTTTTTTTTTTTGAGTCAGATTCTCACTCTGTCACCCAGGCTGGAGTACAGTGGCACACTCATAGCCACCCCAGCATTGACCCTCTAGGCTCAGTTGATTCTTCTGCCTCAGCCTTCCAAGTAGCGGGAACTACAGGTGCACACTACCATGCCTGGCTAATTTTTGGTATATTGTAGAGACGAGATCTCACCAAGTTGCCCAGGCTGGTCTCGAGCCCCTGGGCTCAGGCAATCCTCTCACCTCGGCCTTCCAAAGTGCTGGGATTACAGACTTGAGCCACTGTGTCCACCCGTCTCTGTGTCTTTCATATTTCCCTTTTTTAAAGTGTTTTTTTTTTTTTTCTTTTTGAGTTGAAGGCTCACTCTGTCGCCCAGGCTGGAGTGCAGTGACACCACCCGGCCACCGCAGCCTTGACCAGCTAGGCTCCGGCGATCGCCCCAGCCTTTCAAGTAGGTGGAACTATGGACATGTGCTACCACACCTGGCTAATCTTTGATTTACTGTAGAGACGGGGTCTTGCCAGGTTGCCTGGATGGGTCTTGAACCTGCGGGCTCAGGTAATCCACTCGCCTCAGCCTCCCAACGTGCTGGGATTACAGGCTGAGCCACCAAGCCCAGCCTTTTAAAGTGTTTTGTTTGTTATTTTGTCAATGTTTTGTTAGGAATTTTCCTCATAGTTTGGTGATCTTTGATAGAATACATCAACTGTATGTATGCATGTTTGTGTGTGGGATGTGGGATAGCCAGATTGGTGATTGCTTCATCTTTGATTTCTCTGTAGAGTGAGTGAGTAAATGAATAAAAATGAGTAATTTATTTTTCAACTTTCTCCTTTATCCTGCTTAGACCAGTTTCTTCTTAGTCTGGGTAAACTCATCCCTTTAGCTTTTGTTCAGCAGGCTAGCCCTGCCTGTGCCAAATCTCCTTCATCTAAAGGCTTAGTCTTGTTTTGTTTTGTTCTGTTGTGTGTACACATAGGGGAAAATACCTTTTAAACATGCTATAATGATCTAGGTTATTATAATTTCACTAAGAAAGGAAGGTAGGAAATAGGTGAACAGTTTTCTCTGTGTTATATAAATTATAGCATGTACATATAGGTTGAACTATTCTTTGCACTATTCTCTAGAAAGCTGCCTGGTACACACCCATACCTTTTTCAGGTTTCTGATTAAATGCCACCAGCTCAGTTCAGCCTTTCAAGACCCTTTAAATTGTAAATCCCTTCCAGTAGCCATCTATATACCCTGGCACCCACTACTCCCTTTCCTTGCTTTGTTTTGTTTAATTGTACTTACTACCATCTGACACATTCTATACTTTACTCCTGTACCCCATGAAAACAAATTTTTAAAATTAGATTTTGAAATTGAATATAACATTTATACAGAAAAGAGAAAAAACAATATGTTTACAGCTTAGTGAATTTTCTTAAAATGACACACCCATTTCACTTTGTCTCAGATCAAGGAACAGAATGTTGCTGGCACTCCAGAGACCTTCCATGGGCCCCTTCCTGTCACTAACCCTGATTTGAACCCCTTCTCAAAGGTTACTCCTCCCTGACCTTCTATCATCATGTACTAGTTTTACCTGTTTTGAATTTTATGGAAATAGAATGAATCTTGTATGTACTATATTCTTTTTATCTGACTCTTTCTTCCTCAACGTTATATTTGTAAGTTTCAACTGTGATGTATCAACAGTTTGTTCATTCTCAATGCTGTGTAGTGCTCCAATGTCTGATCACATTTTATTTATTCTACTGTGGATGTATGTTTGGGTGGTTTCCAGTTGGAGCGATTATGAATAGTTACTCTTTTGTTTTGAGAAAACCTGAAAGGTTCCTAGGCTACTACTTTTTCCAACTTGATACAGGCCTCTTTTGAGGAAATAAGCAGGGCTGACTGTCTATCTAAATTTGGGGAAGCAGAAATGTTATCCAGCCATATTTGCATCTTCCATTAACGGAGCTCCTTGATCACGGAAATCTTGACGCAATCATCTTTGAAACTTCAGTGTTTGACATGGACTAGGCACATAAATAATTTAAAGAGTGTCTCTGAGAGATCACATATGCCTTTATTCTCAGAAAGGATACTAGCACTAGGGGAGATGAGTTTATTTAGAAGGTTTAGGAATGAGGCTTATGATGTAAAAACTTCAAAACCAGTGACAAGAAGGGTTCTGAACACATTGAAGATAGATATTTGGCTAAGGAATCAGCAGTAAAAGGTATTTTCATAGAAAAGCAGGTAGCAGAAATACTAGATTAATTTTTTACTTTAGCATAAAGTAGATGTTGGGAGGTAGATGCTTAATTTTTAAAATTTCTTATTTTTATAGCGGTAAAATATATATACCAAAATTTACCCTTCTGACCTTTTCTAAAGTATACAGTTCTGTGGCATTAAGTGCATTCACATTGTTGTGTGCAAACTCCACTACCATCCATCTCTAGAACTTTTTCATCTTCACCAACTGAAACTCTGTACCCATTAAACTAACTCCTCATTCCCACACTTCCTTCTAGCCCTTGACAGCAACCATTCTACTTTCTGTCTCTGTGAATATGACTGTACTACGAGTCTAATATAGGAAGAATTATACAATATTTTATTCTTTTGTGCCTGGCATATTTCATTTAGCATAGTGTCTTCAAGATGCTAAATTTACTTTTGAAGCAAATAGACCGGAAGATGTTTGGGATTGGTTAATAAATAAAAATACTTAACTTTCTGAGATTCAAAGACAGCTTTCCAAAAGTATCAAGGAAACTTAAGGGCATACTTAATTATTTTCTAAAATATATGATGTCTAATTGACCAGTGATTTTTATGCATAATAAATAATGGAATCATTGACTAAGAAAGCAATTGTAGCTCATTGGGGAAAGAAAGCCTGATTTTATGGTATAATCTGTTAGATGTATTTGAAAGCATATGTTTACTTCCAAAGAGAAACCAATGGATACAATGTTTTTAGATAAAACCTTTGGTGATATTTTTATATTTAAAACTATTAAAAATGAATTCATGAAGGCATTAGAAAGAATACTTTATTTATTTTTGCATATTAAACCCATTGTAAAGTGTTTATCCAAAATGCAATTAAACAAATATGACATTATAGGCATATTACAAAGCTGCCGCATAACTGAGTTTGATACCTGCAAATTGAGAGATTTTAGAATATGCCAATCAGTAAGTCTAACATTATAATTTAAGATAAATTTGCAGGATATGATTGCTATTTTTATTTAAATCTGAGTTAAGAAATCTTGTATTTATTGCTTTCTGATCATTGAAATCTTAAAAGTAAACAATCTTCAATTATAATAGAGCTTAAGAGAGAATACTTTAATATTGGAAGAGATCTGTCTTAGAGACTATAATAAAAAGGAGAAGTAAGTATATAGTTCTAGAACACAAAGTGCTAACAGAAGTTTTTTTGTTGGGAAATTGATCCTGAGAATATGTATAATTTAAAATAAATGACTAGAAATTGCATGATGTACCAGTCACTTTCTGTTCACTCTTTCATATTCACTTTTCATCTGTTTATTTTTTTTCTTCTCTTCCATTCTGCCCTGGGAGGCAACTAATAAGGACTTCTTTGGGCAGATGTCTTGCCTCTGCATTCTCGTTGGGTTTAGTCAGTGGTGGGAACCTGGTAGGAGATTGGCAGACTTGAAGAGAGGGAGTTATCAGACTGTCCCCTCCATCATAGCCTGTGTCCTTTCTCCATCTTTATTAAGTTTTCCTCAAAATCTTCTAATTTGAATGTATCAGGTTTCTGCTAGCCCTAATACACATAACAAAATTTAGTGGATAGTTAGAGGAAAAAACCACCAATTCTGGAGATCTGGATATTGGCTCTGCCCTTGTGAGAGGCAATATAGTCTCTTTGTGTCTTACCATTTGGTAAGTTAAGAATAGTGATATCAATCCTCCCTATCCTGAGGTGATTTTTTGCCAATATACTTAAATACATATCTAAGTTCACCTGAAAACTTTTTAAAAGCAGGCTACCACAAATGAAAGGCATTATTGTTATTACCCTCATCACCTGTGTGAAATGCCAAGTGAGGGGAATAATCCTTTCTTGGTGAGGTGATATGATGAGCAGGAAAGTGGCATGCCAGCCTTAAATGGCGAGGGCTGTCACTTATTGGGAGCTCATGGAAAGCAGCCCTGGGTAAGAAGGAAACTGTCTACAAAATGGAGTGGATGATGCTGCAGATTGTAATGTCAAGTTTTCCTTAGTTTCACTGTGCTTGCTTCTTCCTCGTTCCTGGTATTTGACCCATGATGTGGATTCCAACTTTGAGTATATTTAGGAGTTGCAAGTTCAAAAGCTTATAATAGGTGTCAGGAAGGTAAATTAGATGAGGCAGTGACTTATTGTTTTAGTCAGTTGTTGCTAAGGGGGAGTGTCAGTTATTATCTAACTTTTCAAGGAAAGTTGGAAACATCCTTTTTTTTTTCTTGAGTTGGAGTCTCACTCTTGTCACCCAGGCTAGAGTGCACTGGCATGCTAACAGCCACCGCAGCCTTGACCTGCGGGGCTTAGGTGATCCTTCCGCCTCAGCCTTCCAAGTAGCCGGAACTACAGATGCACGCCACCATGCCCAGCTAAGGAAATGTCCATTTTTATGTAATGTTTCCCAGTTTGTAGTTGCCAGCAACTAATTAAAAAAAAATTTTTTTTTTGAGTTGGAGTCTCACTCCGCCGCCCAGACTGGAGTGCAGTGGCCGCTCCCGGCCACCGCAACCTTGACCTGCCGGGCTCCGGCGATCCTTCCGCCTCAGCCTTCCGAGTAGCTGGAACTACAGGCGTGAGCTACCATGCCCAGCTAATTTTTGATTTATTGTAGAGATGAGGTCTCGACAAGTTGCCCAGGCGGGTCTCGAACCCGCGGGTTTAGGCAATCCACTCACCTCAGCCTCCCAAAGTGCTGGGATTATAGACTGAGCCACTGAGCCCGGCAATTTAAAAAATTTTAAATGTTGTTTGGGTTCAGTAAGACACATGTGTGAGCTAGGTATGACCTGTGTGCTACCATTTTCTGATCTCTGATATTTGGCTTTCTTGGATTTCCTAGTGAGTTTATAGGATTAGACTGGGGTTCCTACCCCTTCTTACCTCCATTTTAGACTGATGTTTCTTCTACTTTTTGCTTTTTAGTATTAACTGCACACTCACAGTTCTTTTTGTTTGATACTTATCGTGTTCAAATATGTGGTAATGTATTTTGGGATATACTGTCTAGGAAATTGAGCTAATACCTCTGCCAGTTGTTGTAGAAGTTGATCTGGTGATAGATGATATGTGCTTGTTAGTGCTACTTCATCATATCAGGCTTGTTTGTGTAGATACAGTCTATTTTTAACCAGCAGGACATAAAATCTTATAGTTTGTAAGCTATCATATTCATTAGTCCTTATTAATCTGCAGAAATTAGAATGTCACCTGGTATGATTTTGTTATTTCAGTGTTTTCTCATGGTGCCTCCTTTTGCCAAGGAAGGTGATAAAAATGTATGTGTGACATTTAGATATTTCTTATACTTTCTAGGACACAACTGAATGGACATCTGTATCTAACTTTTTTCCCCCAATTTGTGTCCATAAAACATTAGTTCTGGAGATATGAAGATGTTCTAAAAGAACATGAAGATGTCCTAAAAGAACATAGAAGGCCAGTAAGCTGGAAAAAAACTCCATACTCTATGACTCTCTAGAAGAGTCACAAGGCAGATTTTCTTGGAAAAGTATGAGAAGTCCTGTAGAAAGAAAACACTTAACTGTGTTTAATCTAGTAATTCATTTACTCACTTAGATCAACTATTTATTGAGCATCTACTGTGTGCCAGGTACTTTGCTATTCTCTGAGGATATAATATCCTCATGGAAATTATATTCTGGTAAGAAAAACTGATAATGAATAACTAAACTAATATATAAATTCCTTATACATTGTGAGAAGTGACGGGAAGGAACTAAACAGACAGCTGTGATGGAGAATAACAGTGCCATATACTGAACTTAAATGGTCAGGGAAGTCCTCTCTAAGAAGATGACATTTAAACTGAACCTAAAGAATGAGAAGGAGCTAGCTTTCTGCACTATCCGGGAAAAAATGTTCCAGGCAGAAGGAATACCAAGGCGAAAGTAGGGCAAAATACCTGTGCCCCTACTATGTGCTAAGCATTTTGCATGATAGTCTTTTATCTTCCATTTTTAAAATGAGAACCTTGGTTTACCATGCAACCTGCCTGAGGTCTTGGGATATGTCAGTTTGTGGTGGAATATGGATGGAACTCAGGCATGCTTGTGCTGTACTGCTTTCTAAATTACTTGAGATTGGAATATTCGCTCTTCCCTTTTAAAAATAGTAGACCTATTCATGAATTTAGGTACACCAAACTGGAGAACTCTGATTTACAGAGAATTACAACAGAATTACTGACCTCATCTTACAACTTCAAATAGTAGAGAGGTAGAAAAATAACTTTTACTGCTTTATCAAGTGCTTTTATAAGAATGTATATGCTGAACATCTTAGATACTTGTAGTCCAACCTTCTTGGCCCCTTCTTGGGCACATTCCAAGGTATGGTAAGTGTGTGAACAACAACAAACCCTGTGAGGAAGAGTATCCAGTAACAGGTAAAAGAGAAGATGGAATAGCTCTGAATTTGGGAGGAACAAATAGACATCTGTACCTCTGTGGTCTCCAAAGTTCACACAGACCATTGTGAAAGCATACCAGCTGCTGGACATTTTTCTTTTGTTAATCAAGCAAAGTTTGATCCTTAGAAGATGATATCTAGAGAAGAAAGAAAGGTTAGGCATGTTCCTGGTACTATTTCACTGATCAACATTATCTTGTAGGACAGTTTGTTTAGCAGATGCTGTAAGAGAACTGATTCATTTTGTAGATATTAAACAACTTGGCCTAATACTGAAATTTGTTTTTAATTTGCTTATGCCTGGAATTTTGTTTCAAAGCCAAATGTTAAAGAAGTTTGGAGATGAGCTGTGGACTGTGTAAGTACTTTCTGTTACGACCACTAAATGATTCTTTGCTGTGAACTACCCTCAAAATGGCAGTGAGGTGGCAGGTCATATGCTTAGGAAACTTTAGAGCAGTGCTGTCCAATAGTACTTTCTACAATAATGGAAATGTTCCTATATTGAAATGTCCACTGAGTTCCTGTAGCTGGTATGATTGAAGAACTGAACTTTAATTTTAATAGCCATATATAGCCACTGGCTACATTAGACAGCACTGGCTTCCAGGTACCTTTAAGAGGGGAGAAACAAGTAACCAAAAAGCAAAGTGATCTTTGGAACTTTTTCAAGCATCCTGTTTAAGAGTTTTTTCAGGAGGTTAGTCCTGTGTTCCATATCATCTTTATTTGCATCTTCATTTAACCTCAGTAGTCTATCAAAATAATTGAATTATTAAGAGAAACTTTTTCGGAGCTTTGTGTGACTTAAGATGGCAGGGAAATACACTTTAAGGTTGGGAGACAGTACTGTCCAACTAGGAGCCATGGGACAATGTGTGTGTGGGCTTTGTGTTATTACAGTGACTGGTTAGAGCCATGGGCCTTTAATGCCCTGGGGTCAGGTATATTAACTGTAATGTTGTCCTGCTTAAAATACCCATAGTGCCCTCACTGAGAAATACTGTTGGCTCTTTTTGATGGTAAGAATTATATTGTACCCCACAAAACCATAATAAAAAATATTGATAAAAAAAAGAATTATACCAAAATTTAGAAATTCTAACATCCAAGGGATTGTCTCTTCTCTGAAAAACTCAGACATCTGGTAGACATTCTCTAAAGCTTCTGGATATGTTTTTCTGTATTGTAGCCTATGGTGTTATGAATCTCGGATTCCTTTTCAACCAAGCAATTAGTAAAATGTTTTAATGTTGATGGTGAAAAACACTGAAGAAGCTGTTGACATTTGTTTAGAGCAGCAGTAGTGGAACTGGCAACTTATCTAGTGTATAAAAATCCACAGGGATGATTGAAAAGCTGTTCTGCAAATGAAGGGAAGAAAGCAGGGGTCTCATCATCATCAGCTGAAACCTCACTCAAGCCCTATTCACCTGTCTCTACTTTAAAAAACAAATCAAACTTCCTGTAGTATTATGTAGAAGAATGTGTTTGAGGACTGTATTTTCAAATTTGAAGTTCACTTTTTTCCTGAAAGAACATAGTAGAAAATAAAACTATGAAGCGTAGTTGAGTGGTTTTCCTTCTGTTTTCTGTTATGGTTCCTGGAGCTCAGGTGTCCATTTTCCTGGAAAGGACCCTTTCACTTGGTAAGTGAGCTGGAAGGAGAGGCTTTATGTTTATGTGAGTTACAGAAAGGACAGGTGGTTAGTAAGGTGATAAAATTGCAGGGTCAGATAATGATACTTTCAGAAGCAATCTATGTAGGCTGTTAACAGAGCGTACGAGCTTTGAGATTGTTTCTGGACCAAGCTTAGAAGAAGGTATGTCTTATATAACTGTCATTGTCACCAGAGATCATTTTTGATAGTGTAGTGTTACTCTCCCTTTTTTTTGTACTCATGGGTGAGAGATTGATAATTACATTAATGTCTATACAAGGGGCATATTAAAAAAGGGAAGGGTGTTCAATTTTTCTTATTTTTCCCTCCAATGCCACAGCAATGGCAGGATCCTTATATTGTCCTAGCAAAATATAATATGATGTCTCTGTTTGCCTAATATGTTTTATGTATAATAAAAGTACATTAAAAACCTGAAAAGACATTGTTTTATGAAATACTGTCTGTCTGTCTATCTATCTGTCTATCTATCTATCTATCTATCTATCTATCTATCTATCTATCTATCTATCTACTTTTAGGAACTAATCTTGCTATGTTGTCCAGGCTGATCTTTGAACTCCTGGGCTCAAGCAGTCCTCCTGCCTCAGGCTGCCTCCCCCTAACCCTGTAACTGGGAATATATTTTGTACCACCACATACCACCATACCAGTTTTATGAATATGTTTTCTTAAGCACTAAAGTTGGTCGAAGTAATATTTGCTGAAGATCAACAAAGATCTATTATTTGGGGGTGTCAAACAATATTGTTGTCTTTATACAGTGTTTGGTTATGTTTATAACCTTTGTTAATTACCTGCAGTTGATAGCATAATATTTTCAGTGCAAACTATCTTAAGTTGATCAGGTATATACAATCTCTGCTAATGTCCTAAGGATTGTGGTGGAAGCCGTGTGTGTGTGTGTGTGTGTGTGTGTGTGTGTGTGTGTGTCTGTGTGTTAAAGGTAGAATTTCTTCATTATGAGCCATTGAATGAAAAAATTGTGCAAGCCAAATAACAATATAACATCTGTTTGTTTATTTGCAATGTCAGATGCATCTCCTGAATTAAGTTTTTTTAGAATGTGTATATTTTTTTCACTGTGGTATACCGAAGGACTGTAAAAAATAGTTTCCAGGGAAGGGATTTTGAATGGGTTGTAGACTGTAGCTGCTGCTGACTTGATTCATGTCACATGCATAGTGAAGGTGAGTAGAATCTGTTTAGAGATCTCTGTTTTGTTTTCAATAGTCTTTACAACGCTAAGGTCTGAGTTTCTCAAAATGATATTGCCATTGCCTGTTGTCTACTTTTTAAATCGAAAAGGCTGAATTTTATGGCATCTCATTAAAAATTCGATTTGGGTTTTTTTTTAAGTTTTTTTTTTTTTTTTTTTTTACGTTGATATGGATGACCACCAATTAGTAGGGATAATATATTTTTGATAAAGTAACTTGATCCAGATGGAAAATGATTGTTTTTTTTGATATATAACTGTAACGTTGTTAAATTACATTACAAAAGAACCCCACATTCTGGAAATAATTTATTGGACAATGTTAATCAGAGATCTAGAGTGATAGCATAGGATTCTTTCATCTTTTTTTTTTTTTCTGTTTATCCACTTGGCTTCAAACTTCACTGTTTCATCATGGGCAACTCTCTGGAGAGAAAGCATAAACTATTCATCTTGTTTAATCTTTAAACAACTCAGAAATATGTTGTATATGTTGAAAAGAAGTAAACAGTCTGTAGAATTTCAAACAAAACTCTAGCAAGGTAGATATTTAAAAAGTTTGTAGCTCTTGATTGCCTCTTTTTTTTAATGCCTTTTAACATAGAGTCTATCATGACTTTATGGCAAAGATGGAGAAAATGATTGCATAATGCAACATATAAAATTTTCTACCATAGTGTTTCAGTGTCTAACACACACTAAAATACTCAATTAATGTTAGTTTTTGACT
>NW_007249667.1:1072735-1133766 GCF_000164805.1 Carlito syrichta | reverse complement strand
GAGATGAGGTCTCACCAAGTTGCCCAGGCGGGTCTCGAACCTGCGGGCTCAGGCAATTCATTCACCTCGTCCTCCCAAAGTGTGGGATTACAGGCTGAGCCACCAAGCCCGGCTCCACACACTTGAATTCTTTGAGTGGATCTAGGGGATTTGTGCATCCAAGTTCTTGTTCTGTGCTAGGGAGAAAGTGTAGAGGCTATCATTGAACTATCCCCCAAATGACTCAAATAACCCAGTTACCATTAAGAAGTCTGTCTCCCAATAAGCATTGATTCTAGTTGATAAGTATCTGAAAATAGATTTGATTGTAGAAAATAGATTTGATTATTTTTCTTTTTATACTTATTTTATATTTTGCATTCTTTGTACTTATGCTTTATATTTGGTGTTAAAATGACTATAAATTCTTATTTTTACTTGTAGTGCTTTTTATCTTGTAATACTTGTAATAAGTGCTTTAGAATATTTTTAAATAGTGCCTACTTTAAAAAATGTGTAATTATAGAAATGATTAAAAAGATGACTTTCATGGAATATTTTGGGCAAAAAAAGTTAATGACACTTTAATCTGTATTTCTATCAGGAGTGCAAGTGGAATTAAGAGTCTTTTAGGTAGTGTGTGGGAACCTAGTGTGTTTTATGTTTTCATTTCCTCAGCTATTTTTGAAACATGGCTGTGTTTAAATATATTGCTACTGCATAAAGCCTAGAAGTTCACAGGCCTCTGTGTTTGCTCATTATGATACAATCTGTCCTCAATATACATAGACTTTTTTCTTTTTAAAGAAACATACATGCATTCCTAGAATCTTTTACATTCCTAGTGAAATGCCAAAACAGGTCTGTTGAATCTAAATTTTATCGAAGTGGAATGTACTTGTTAATACATTATAATACTGACAAAATAACTTTAAAAATTTTCTTCATTTTATTTATTATCATTTATGATTTATGAGAACAAGTTTTTGATGTTAGTAAGTCCTAGTTTGTAAGTTTAAAAACTAATATTTCTTAACAGTGTACAGAGCAGGAAAATCTAAAAGCTGTTGATCTTAATTCTAGCCCAAGTTTCAGTCCACTTCACTTGCAGCTATCTCCTGTGACAGTAGCCACCAATGACCCCAGTTTTCCTCTCTGTCATCACATTGCTTGTTACCATTACTATAAACATATTTCTAGTTTTCACAGTTATATGTGTCAGGTTTCAATGAAGTGCTAAAGGACATTACTGACAGACCTCCAGAGATTCAGTTCCTTCTTTACACATTACACTTCCTGCCTAAGAGCTGATGGGTTGTGGAAACAATGACTACAGCAGAGCACTGTTTTAAGATACAGTATGCTGCATTCCCAGACATCAACTTAAAAATAAATTATGCTCATGAAAAGTATGTAGGGCATGTTTTTTGCTAGGGAAAAAACAAGTCCTGGGGAAAAAATTATGAATTGAATTGAGAAGATGGAATACCATATAAGAGAATGGCTCAGTCATAGAAGACATTAGTTATTTTTTTATCTTTAATAAGGCATTTTAACCTTCAAAAAGCTCATGCATTTTGTAAATACGTAGATCATAGATAGAAATGTTTCAGAGATGTTTTAGTATTTAAGAAAGTCACTAATAGTAATTTAATTAATAATAAATAATATTAATTCCTGACACTTTACCATTTACAAGCTGCTTTTACCAAGTATCTCATGTGAACCTCGCAGCAACCCATATCTCATGTCACAGAGTAGCCTAAAGAAAGATCTAAAGTGTATCTTGCTCTAATTCCACTATCTTTCCCGTCTCATACCTTTTTATGGTTGATTTATAGTAGAGTCAATTTACCTTTTAAAGAACAGAGTCGATATTTTATTGGAATTAGTAAAACTTTTAAAGGAGAGCAGTTGTTATGAGTCTATCACCCTCTCCATTCTTTACTTTTAAAGTTTCAACAATTCACTCTTTCCTTTCCTACTTACCCTCCTTGTGTTTTAGGAATACTATCACCAGTCAGTAGCAGTGTGATGTAATCACCTATTCCGAATGGGTTGTATCCTTTCTGAGATTTCAGGAGTTGTTTTCTACATAAGCTAGTTCATTTATTCACTCAGCAAGCACAGCTAGGTATTAGGTCTAACAAGAACATATTTATTTTTTAATATTTGTATGTCTTTTTATCCACAATTAAAACATGTAAGACTTGTGACATTGCCATTTAAACTGAATATATTTCAACAAATTTAAGAACAGAAGTATGCCTAATTCTTTCCAAACTTTTTTATACTTCTTTTAACCAGTTATTCTGACCCTAATCATACACAGGCATGCCTTGCTTTAATGCCCTTGGCTTTACTGCGCTTTTATAATTGAAGATTTGTGGCACCCCTACATTGAGCAAGTCAGTCAGCACCATTTTTCCAAGAGCATGTGCTCACTATGTGTCTCTGTCTTACATTTTGGTAATTGTTGCAATACTTTTAAGAAATATTTTAATTAATACTATATCTGTTATAGTGATCTGTGGTCAGTGATCTTTGATGTCACTATTAGAATTGTTTTGACACACCACAAACCATGCCCATATCAGATGGTGAACTTAATTGAGAAATATATGTGTTCTGACGCTCCATCTACCAGGCCTTCCCCCATTTTATTTTTCTCCCTGTTCGGGCCTCCCTATTCCCTGAGACACAGTAATATTGAAATTAGGACAATTTAGAACTCTACAATGACCTCTAAGCGTTCAAGTAAAAGGAAGAGTTGCATGTCTCTCATTTTAAATCAAATACTAGAAATGATTAAAGTTAGTGAGGAAGGCATTTCGAAAGCCTGTGACATAGGATAAAAGCTAGGCTTCTTACACCAGTTATCCCGGTTGTGAATGCAAGGGGAATATGCTTGAAGGACATTAAAAGTGCTACTCCAGTGAGCACAGAAATGATAAGAAAGTGAAACAGCTTTATTGCTGATATGGAGAAAGATAGAAAATCAAACCAGCCACAACATTCCTTTAAGCCAAAACCTAACCCAGAGCATGACACTAGGTCTCTTCAATTCTGTGAAGGCTAAGAGAGGTGAGGAAGCTGCAGAGACAAACTTTGAAGTAGCAGAGGTTGGTTCATGAAGTTTCAGGAAAGTTGTCTTCATACATAAACATGTAGGGTGAAGTAACAAGTGTTGATGTGGAAGCTCAACAAATTGTCCACAATATCTAGCTAAGGCCATTGATGATGGTGGTTACACTAAACAGATTTTCAGTGTAGACAAAACAGCCTTATGTTAGAGGAAGATGCTATCTAGAACTTTCATAACTAGAGAGAAATTAATACTTGGCTCCAAAGCTTCAAAGGAGGCTGAATCTCCTGTTAGGGGAGCATGCTCACACTGTTATGTAACCAATCTTCAGAACGTGTTTCATCTTACAAAACTCAGTACCCACTAAATCCCCCCATTTTCCCCTCCTTTCTGCCTCTGGCAACCACCCTTCTACTTTGTCTTTATGAATATAACTCCTTCAGGTACTTCATATAACTGAGATCATACAGTATTTATCTTTCTGTGACTGGCTATTTCATTAAGCACGATATCCTCAAGGTTCTTTTGTGTTATAGCATGTGTCAGAATCTTCCTCCCATTTTTCCACTGTATGCTGTTTAAAAAACTTACAATGCTATTATGTTATTTCTGTTGCTTTGTAAATTATTCTTCCTGCCTAAGAATGTATTGTGCATGTCTTCCCACATCAATATTTATATACTGTTATGTATGTATCATTTACATTGTTACCAAGTATAGCATCCCTGTTTTATAGATAGGGACTGAGACTTGAGGGTGAATTATTTTCAGTTTATAAATAGCAATGGCATGGACTAAATCCAGGTCTACTTGATTCTAGAATCAGATTGCTGTGTGGTTCATATGGGTCAAGGGTGTAATTATTGTGGAAAAATGAGGCAATTTTGAAGACTAACGTCTGTGGTAGCTAAAGGACCTGACTTAATGCTTTTGTTATAGGGAAGTTCTGCAACTTGAAGTTTAAGGCTGCAGCAGGCAACAATGTCTGTCTCTAGAAACATTTCCCATTAGGGGGGTTACTGGGTCATATGGAAGGTCAATTTCTAGTATTATATATCATGGCACTTTCTCTTTGAATCACATCTGTGTTAAGACTTGGTTATTTTTTTAAACCGGGCTCGGTGGCTCAGCCTGTAATCCTGCGCTTTGGGAGGCTGAGATGAGTGGATTGCCTGAGCCCGCGGGTTCGAGACCCACCTGGGCAACTTGGCGAGACCTCATCTCTACAGTAAATCAAAAAATCAGCCGGGTGTGGTAGCGCATGCCTGTAATTCCCGCTACTCGGAAGGCTGAGGCAGAAGGATCACTGGAGCCGAGCAGGTCGAGGCTGCAGTGGCCGGGAGCAGCCACTGCACTCCAGTCTGGGCAATGGAGTGAGATTCCAACTCAAAAAAAAAAAAAAGACTTGGTTATTTTTTAAAAAAATTTTATTTTAAAGTTGTAGGGTACAATTCAGGATTAGATATACAAATATTGATTATGCAGGTACCCTTGTTGATGAGGTGTGCTCCTCCCTCTCCTAGCAGTTTCCCTCAACTGCCAATCCCGCCCCCCTCAACTGCCAATCCCTTTCTTATAGTATTATGATAATTGTTCAAGGTCCACTTATGAATGAGAACATATGGTACTCTGTTCTTTGTTTCTGTGATAGATCACTGAGTATGATAGACTCTTAATCCATCCAAGTTGCTGTGAAGTCCATGTTTGTCCTTCTTTATGGCTACATGATATTCCATTGTGTATACGTACCACATTTAAAAAATCCAGTCCAAGCTTTGATGGGCAGCTTGGTTGGTTCCATACTTTTGCTATTGTGGATAAAGCTGCAACAAACATGCATGTGCAGGTGTCTTTTGGGTAGAATGACTTGAGTTCCTCTGGGTATATTCCCATTAGGGCGGTTACTGGGTCATATGGAAGGTCAATTTCTAGTTCTTTCAAAAATTGCCACACTGTCTTCCAAAGAGGTCGCACTAGTTTGCATTCCCATTAGCAGTGCAGAAGTGTTCGTTTTTCTGCACATCCTTGCCAGCATCTGTTGTTGTTTGTTTTACTAATGATGGCCATTCTTACTGGGGTTAGGTGGTATCTCAGTGTGGTATTGATTTGCATTTCTCTGATGATTAGTGAGGCTGAGCACTTTTTATGTGAGACTTGGTTATTTGTAAGAAAGTAGCAGTTGTCCTGATAGACATCTCTTCAACAGCTTTTTAAAAACTAGAATAAAAGAGTGGAGAGGAAATTATCTGCTTCTTATCTGAAGGTTAATGAAAAGTGAAAATGTCTTCTACATGAACTTTGATGGAAATATGCTGAAACTTTCAATGAGGTAGGTCAGATAGCATGATCAGTATAATTACAGAATTGTATTTTAGAACTAGAAAACACCACAGAGATAATCTTCTTAATTTCATAAATGAAGTACTGTTGTAAAATGCCTAACCAAACTAGTTAACCGTGCAAACTGTAGTTTAAGTTTGTTGTTTCTCAAAAATTCTCTTTCAGCTATTGTTGGTTAACAGGTTCAGATTTTCTGATACCAGATTAGCTATTACTTGAATTCTATACTATGATTGTGCTTTATACAGAGTTTCCTGGCTTATAATTGAGGAAACTTGGAAATCTTAAGCAATGATTTTCATTTTTATGTAATCTTTGAAGGTTAGAAATGTAAGTAGGTTGGAAGTGTTTTGATATTCTGTGAAAGTAGTTGAGGATTTCTTAGAAGTTGATTCAACCTTTGCCACCGATTGTGATGTGATAAGGAATGAACAAGGTGGTGATCTCTATTAAGACTAGGTGTTGCCCATAGTATCATTAGAAATGAAGGAAATTGGGATGGAAGTTTTCTTTTTTTTAACTTTTAATTTTAAAGATGTGGCGTACAATTCAGGGTTAGGTATACAAATGTTCACTATGAAGGTACCCTTATTGATGAGGTGAGCCCCCCTTCCCCAGGCAGATTCCCACTAATGCCAATCCTGCCTCCCCACCCTCCTGCACCCACGCAGTTTCCTGCTACTGCCAATCCTTTTCTTATAGTATTACGATAGTTGTTCAAGGTCTGCTTATGAATGAGAACTTGTGATATGCAGTTCCTTGTTTCTGTGAATTTCCAGCCCAGATTCATCAGGCAATTGTTGATGAAACCCATTACCTTTCTGAGTCTTGTCAAAGGCAGAGATCTAATTGAAGATCAGAGCTCTTTCAGGGAAAGGGCAAATCAAGTACAGCAAAGATTACAGAACAAGGCCATGGGCTGTTTGTTTTTGTATGACTTGCAAGCTAACAATGTGTTTTTTTTTTAATTAACATTTAAAGATGGCTGAACAAAACTTGAAAAAAGAATGCTATTTCATGGTATGTGAACCATTATAAGAAATTTAATTTCAGAGTCTATAGAGCAAGTTTTATTGGAACACAGCTACACTCATTTTTAAAATGTATTGTTTATGGCTACTTTTACACTGAAACAGCAGAGTTGAGTGGTTATGACAGTGACTGGATGGTCCCACAAAATCTAATCTGTTTATTATTTGGCCCTTTTATAGAAAGAGTTTGCCAACCCCGGTTATAAAATGTCCAGAATGATTTATATATTGGAGTACCATGGAAATTTGTGATCTTTTTTTGTTTGCCTAGAACTCTAGCTGAATACTACCATATCTCTTGAAGAGTTTCTCCACTGCCTTTTGCCTCTGGGACAACTCACACCAGTCCATTCATTACTGTTTTTCATTACTTTATTTGCTTATTTTCCAATGGTTCCTTTTGCACACCACTAAACAATTCAAAACCACACAGGAAGGTCTATGGTTTGGCTAAAGAAGCTTTTCTACAAAAGGATATATCTGGTTTGGGTGCCTCCCTGTTTGTTGTAGAAACCTGGATTTTGATTCTGATCATTACATTAGAGCTCTGATTTAAATGTATATAAAATGACCTTTACTGTTAGGTTATAAAATGAATAAGCATATTTATTTATTTATTTTCTCAAAAAATTTTTATTAAGCTTATTTATTGTTGGATTCATATTTGTGGGGAGAAAATCTTAACCTTTCTTAATTTTACCAGGCATTTTAGTAACTGTAGTCATGTTTTTCATGAGTCTTAATTTTACATCAGGATCAATTGATGCATATTCAGTTTCATTGGTTAACCTTAAAAGTCTGAATGCAATGTCCTTTTTAAAAGACATCTTCTGATAGAGTTAAAACATTACTTGTTAGGAGACCATACTTCACTTGTTATGGAAGTTATCTTTGTCCTCTGTCCAGCTATGGTTACTTGGTGTCAGTTCTCTTGGAGGCCATGTAGGAAAGGAGTGGTCCTGTGCTTTGAGTCACTGAGAGCTGTGGATCCTGCCACCATTGCCACCATCCTTTTAAAGCATAACAAACAGGTGTTTTGTATCCAGAAAGAGCCCTTATCTGAAAGTTCGGGGTTTTATAAAGTAGATCTTTTATCAGTGCTTTTGGTCATAATTGTGCTTTTATGCCCGCTGAGGATGATGCTTAACTTTGCCTTAGTTTTGTGCCATGAAGAATGTCTGAATGGTGTTGAGTTGAGTAGTTGGATTTCCTCCTAATTTCATAGGGTTGTTCTGTTATGTGGCTGGTGCTTGATGCTCATTTGTTTCCAGCTTATTTAAAAGTTTTGAGGGGTTGAGTCAGGAAGATGGTGGCTGAGCCAGTCAGACTATGTGAATCCCAGTGTGAGTGAGTGAGTATATGGAAAATTTTATGTACATGCAGGTGAATGAGTGGGCATGTGAGTGGCTGACGGAATGAGGGCTAGGGAGCTAGCGGCCAGGTCTCTCCTGGTGCAGTGGCTGGAACTGCAACTGCTGGACTTGAACTCTAGCAATTCCCAAATGCAGAAGCCGAGTGTCATTTTTTAAAAAATCAACAAAACCCTTGCTGGGAAGAAAGTGCTGGGAGAAACTGACTAAGTGGGGGCTCATGAGCAAGTGGCCAGGGCCCTGGTGCAGCAGCTGGTGCTGCAGCTTCTCTGCTTGGTCCTGGCTCTTCTCAGGTCACAGAAGCCAAGCACCATTTTTTTTTTAATGGACAAAAGCTTTCCTGTGAAGAAGCGGCAGGGAGAGACTACCGCCCTAGGTTCTGCCTCACTACTGTAGCCAGAGAGACTGCTGGCTTCTGGCTTTGCCTCACCACTTCAGCGCCTGGCCAGGCACTAGTAGCAGGGACTGTGGAGGGAGCCCAGAGGCAGAGTCACACCGAAGAGGACAAGAAAGGGACCCTGCCACCGTCTTGAAGGTCGGGTAGGAAACTGCTCTGACTTGCTCACCACGGAGCAACAGAACCAATCTCTGAGACTGGTGGATCAACTATTCAGGGGTTGATCATGCCCAAGAGGGAATATCCTGAAAGCACAAACTTTGGAGGGACCTGACAAGTGCTAAGCCTCAGGCACCCCACCGTCTACCCTGATCCAGCCCCGGGACAAAAGATGTGGCCAGAAAAAGATGAGAATGAATTCCAAAGAGGTCAGTGGTGAGTCCGGGGCTGACCCAAACCCCATCCTCCCCAGCAATCCTCTGAACATCAGACTCACACAGTTGGGGCACGACTGAGAGGGACAAACCCAGGTGGATCCTAGCCATCAGTCGCAATAGGAGAACTCAATTCAAGGATAGGCCTGGCTGGGGCACCCTTGCAGGGGAAGAGACAATCCAGCACTTCCCTACTGGAGGAGATCTCGCTGACCACATGAAAGTGGGAGAGGAGGACTGCAGCCCCACCCACCTCCACTGCCCCATCTCCTTCCAGGCTCTGGACATTGCGGGGAGAGTGAAAGAGGTGGAAGCTCTGCAGGAGGGACCAGATTAGAGGAACAATTACAGTGTCTGCCACAAGAGGGAGGTTTCTTTTTAATTTTTAATCAAAAAAAAATTTTTTTAAGTTTTTGCCTGTTTGTTTCTTAGTTCATCTATTTTTAAAGTAGTTTTCCTCTGTACATAAATGTATGAGGGTTTGATCTGCATCAATTTTTTTCTTTTTCTATTCCTTCTTTTGTTTGTTGTTTTCTGTTTGTGTATGTGAATGATTAAGTGTTCATCTTTCAATTTTGTTGTTGTTGGTTTGTTTTTGCTCTTTTGTCCTGGGTTTTTTATTTTTTATAGTTTAAGGTGTGTGTCAATATATATGTGAGGGTTCAATCTGAATTCCTTTTTTTCCCCAGTCTTTCTGTTTTTCTTCTCCATTCACTTTGTGCTAGGTGTGTGTGTGTGTGTGTGTGTGTGTGTGTGTGTGTGTGTTCAGTTTTCTTGGATTTTTGTTATTGTTGTTTGTTTTGTTTCACTTTGTTGTTATTTCAGTTTGTTTTGGGGTTTGTGTGTATGTCTATGTGTGTGTGTTCAATTGTTTTTTATGTTGGTTTCTGCTTTGTTTGCATCATCATGTAGAGTGGTGGTGGGGAGTGGGCCACAGGGAACACATACCACAATCAGTGAACATTGTAATTTGCAAGTAGTTTCTGAATCCTAGTGCTCCATCCCTACCTTATTCAACTTTCAAAAATTACAAGAGACAGCAAAGCTTCCCACCCACAGTCCTATTTCAAAATAGAACAAATCCAGAGCCCAGATCAGGGAAGAACAGAGGACTGAGCAAACATCAGAAGGGAAAGCCTCTCCCACTGACGCTGAATAACAGAACTAAAGAGAAAAACAAGAGATATGTCACAAATGAGGAAAAACCAAAGGAAGACCTCAGGCAATTTCAAATGTAACAAAGAGAAAACTCCTGAAAAATCAGAACTTGGAGTTCAAACAATGGAAGTCACCAACGACTGGCCCCAGAATATGACAGAGATTAGGGAATGAATGGAAAGAGTGAAGAAGACTCAAGAAAGACAAGCTGCAACTCTGAAAGAACTTGTAACAGAGATTTTGACAATAAAAAATTTCATCCAGAAATAACAAGATAACAAGAATGGAAAGCAGAATTAATCTAACTGAAGAAAGAATCTCAGGACTTGAAGACCAGAATGTGGAATTAACCCAATCTGCAAAAAACATAGAAAGAAGACTCAGAAAGAAAAAACAAAGCCTACAAGAGATGTGCAGTTATATCAAGAGGCCGAACCTATACCCGATTGGTATCCCAGGAGAAGAAAGGGAAATGGAGAACAACTTGGGGCTAGTATTCCAGGAGGTAATCCAATAAAGCTTTCTCCATCTCACCAGAGATATGACCAGCCAAGTACAAGAGACACAGAGAACCCCCACAAGACATCAAATGAGAAGACCAACACCTAGACACACAGTAATTCGCCTACACAAAGTAGGCACAAAGGAAAAAATCCTAAAGGCAGCAAGAGAGAAAGATCAGACTACCTACCAGGGAAAACCAATCAGAATAACAGCAGACCTGTTGGCAGAAACACTACAAGCAAGAAGGGACTGGAGTCCAGTATTCAAAACCTCAAAGTTAAACAATTTCAACCAGGAATTTCCTACCCAGCCAAGCTCAGCTTCATCAGTGATGGAGAATTAAAATCCTTCCCAGACATCCAGTCCCTAAGAGATTATGCAGCTTCCAGACCAGCTCTACAGGAGACACTTAAAAAGGTATTAAGCACAGAAGAAAGAAAGAAAAAAAAAGAATGACCACACACCTCCCAAGAGAACAGCAGAGCACAGAATCAACAGAGAATACAGCACAACAAGAAACTTGAAAACACACACATACATCAACCCCAAAGCCAAAAAAACCCCAAGCAAACAAAGAAAAAACTTTGTAAGAACCTCATGACAGGGACAAACAATCACATTTCAGTAATCACCCTGAATGTGAATGGACTAAATGCACCACTGAAAAGACACAGGATGGCAAACTGGGTAAGAAACCATGACCCAATTATTTGCTGCATCCAGAAAACTCATCTCACCACAAGGGACACACACAGACTCAAAGTTAAAGAATAGAAAACGAGTTTCCAGGCAAATGGATCACAAAAGGAGGCAGTAGTTGCAATCTTAATGTCAGACAAAACAACCTTTAAGCTATGAAAATTTTAAAAAGGATAAAAGTTTCAATCCATCAACAAGAAATAGCCATCCTAAACATAGATGCACCCAACACAGGAGCACCAGCATTTATGAAGCAACTATGAAATAAACTAAAAAAAGATACTGACTCTAACACTATTATACCAGGGGACTTGAATACCCCACTAACAGCCTTAGATAGATCATTGAGGCAAAAAAAATCAACACAGAGATCTAGAACCTAAACTTGACACTCAACCAAATGGACTTAATAGATACCTACAGATTATTCCACCCAAAATAACCACAGAATATACATTCTACTCATCACCACATGGAATGTACTACAAGGTCGATCATATTCTTGGCCATAAATCAAGCATAAACAAATTCCACAAAGTTGAAATATTACCATGTACCTTCTCAGACCACAGGGGAATAAAAATAAATATTAACACCAACAACATTTTCCCAAAGCCCACAAGGACATGGACACTAAATAGCATGATGCTAAACAAGAGAGCAGGAAGATAAAAGAGAGCAGGGAGACAACCCACCGAATGGGAAAAGATATTTGCCAACTGTATATCTGACAAAGGCCTAACATCTAGGATCTACAAGGAACTCAAATGCACCGAAAGGGAAAAAACAAGCAGCCCCATTACAAAGTGGGCAAAAGATATGAATAAACACTTCTCAAAAGAAGATATACGAACAGCCAACAGACACAGGAAAAAATGCTCACTAATCATCAGAGAAATGCAAATCAAAACCACACTGAGATACCACCTAACCCCAGTAAGAATGACCATCATTAATAAAAAAAAAACAACAGCAGGTGCTGGTGAGGATGCAGAGAAAAAGGAATGCTTCTACACTGCTGGTGAGAATGCAAACTAGTGCAATGTCTTTGGAAGACAGTGTGGTGGTTTCTGAAAGAACTAGAAATTGACCTTCCATATGACCCAGCAATTCCCCTATTGGGAATATACCCGGAGAAGCTCAAATCATTCTCCAAAAAAGATACCTGCACACATATGTTTCTTGCAGCTCTATTCACAATAGCAAAAACCTGGAACCAACCCTGCTGTCTGTCAAAGCTGGACTGGATAAAAAAAATGTGATACATATACACAATGGAATATTATGCAGCCATAAAGAAGGACAAACATATGGACTTCGCAGCAACTTGAATGGATTTAGAGTCGATCATACTCAATGATCTATCACAGAAACAAAGAACAGAGCACCATATGTTCTCACTTACAAGAGGACTTTGAGCAATTATCATAATGCTATAAGAAAGTGATTGGCAATAGTGGGAAACTGCCAGGGGTTGGGGGGTGAGATTGGCAGTTGGGGAAACTGCCATGGGAGGGAGGGGCACACCTCCTCAACAAAGGTACCTGCGTAATCTACGTTTGTATACCTAACCCTGAATTGTACCCCACATCTTTAAAATTAAAAGAAAATGTTTTGAGGTATTGGGGTAGAGCTCATTAATAGAAGGAGCTGGGCTCAGTCTTTAGGAATCTTCTTTGTCCAGAGAATCCTCTTTTTGATGAAGTCATCTCACATTTTGGAATAGGCTTTGAGATAGCATTGGGACTGAGTAAACTAAGCCAATGATGGATGACAACATGAAAAGGAAGTGCTGAGGCAGATGTAGGCTGGAGTGGGTGCTCAGAAGCCTGGGAGAGCAACGAGATATCTTAGTAAAGTTTGTTCAGACTTTGTCGTTAAGGAAGCTGGCATTAAACATAACCTTAAGGCATTTTGGCTTAGCTCTGGCATGTTGGAGAGTATGGAGACTAGAGGGAAAAGCCCATATCATTTCTGAAATGTATTAAAACAGGGTGATCATTTATAATCCAACCCTGGGGTTTTAAAACGTATGTAATAACAAAGAACAAAGTGGGTTATTATTGTATAGGTTAGAAATGTGGTGTAAGATATTAAGGTTGAATCATATGGTTTCTGGGTTTAAGAGGGAAAATGAAGTAGGAACCATGTTCTTTCCCTCTGGGGAAGGTAGAGAGCAGTGGATTCCTGTGGCAGGAACTACTTCAGGTAGGAAAGCCTTGAAAGGGAAAGAGAAGAGAGCTTTGTCTCAGCTCTGAGCCATCATCCATGAAGAACTTGGCACTGTTTCCAGGTTATCAATCAAGTTCTGGAAGGAGGAGTTTCCTTCAAAAGCTTTATTCCTGGCACCCAGGCCACATTGTCCCTACAGGTGTGACCCACCAGGCCATGAACCCTCCAGTAGGTGGGTCCTCCAACAGTTATTTCTAAGTGTGTTGTGTGTGTGTGTGTGTGTGTGTGTGTCGTGTATTTGTCTACTTACTCCTGGACTGAGTTACTAGGGCCCTGTCTAGAGCGGAACCATGTGTCTGTAAACAGGGGAAGGCTCCCTGGGAGCATCAGCATTCAATATAAACACACTGGATTAGGACACTACACCCTGGCTTTCTTGAGGTGAGACTGTTCCCACAACCCTAGCAGGATGGAAGAGGGCAGGGTGGGGATGGAAGAAGAGGAGCTCTTATCAGTGGGAGTTATTTGAGTTTCCCTCTCCCCCTGTAGTTGGTTTGAAGTAGAATCCTAGATTATTACAGTTGGACTAGACTTTAGGGATAATCCAGTTCAACTTCCTCATTTTACCACTAAGGGAACAGATACCTGTGGGGGTTCTAGGACTTACCTCAGATCAGAGAGGTAATGAGTGACTGTGTTGGCTTTACCCCGGGACTCTTAATTCAATAACGATGCTTTTTCCTACCTGGATCAAGAAGGGTTAAATAGTAGCAGGAATCTGGGATAGAAGTCAGGGCTGCAGTGGCAGTAAGTAGAATTTACTGCTGTCTCAGTAAAGTGTAGTTAGGATAGTAGACCCTAGCCTATAGGCTAGAATGGGTGACTCGGGAAGAACCTCAGACTTAGGTGAATATTTATATATTTTAGGGAGGACTGTGATGTGATTGGGAAGTGGGCATCTAGGCACACCAGCAAGTCTCAGTTGTTGAGAGTAAGATGGAGATAGAGCAAATCTTTGGGGAGTTAGGAAGGGGAATCTAGTTGAAGGCTCTCCTGAGTGAGCTTTGAAGTGACATTCAGTTTTTATAGAGTTCAGGCAAGTAGTATCTACTGTGATATTTGGAGAACTGAAATGCAGAGAGGGACTCAGTTGTTGCTGGGCATGCAGTGGGTAGATAGGTCCTTTTATGGTTATAGCTTTCTGCACTCGAGTACTTAATTCTGCTTAACTGGCTAATGCAACTCTCATTTTAAGCTATCACAATGAATGACTTTAAATATTATCTCTTTCATACTGCCTCTCTGTTTAATTTTTTCATTTTGGAATTGAAGATAGATTATGAAAAGAGAGAATTTTTAGAAACTCAACTGAAATATTTGGCCAATTGTAAGATTGTTTTTATTGGAAGGAGCAAACCTAAGTTTTAGAATTGTTTTTTGTTTTTTGGCTTTCATTTATTGATCACCTACTTGACAGAGATGGTATTGTGTAGTTGTTAAGCACAAGGATTCTGAGTTAGGTTACTCCTGTTGAATCCTGGCTCTGTTAATGATTGTGTGTGATCTTAGGTAAATATTTATCCTCCATGCTTCAGTTTCCTCATCTGTAAAATGGTGTTAATACCTCCTAGGGTTGTTTTAAGGGTTAAACAAGTTAATACGTGAATTAGAACAATGCCTGGTACACACAAAGTGCTATTTACATACTAGCTGTCATTATGTTCCAAGCATTGATCTAGGCCTTTTGTCAATTTGTAAGCAAACTGAGGCTCAAAGACATTTAAAAACTTAAGTTCATCCAGCTACTAAGAGGCTAAGGTAGGAGGAGTTCTTCTCTAAACCTGACTTCTCTGTCTGTTAATAAGCCTGGCTCTTAACCACTCTGCTGGATTTTGAGGCATGGCCAATCACTTATCTTTAAGTATGTTGTAGGTATTATATCTAATCTATCTACCTACCCTACACTCTCTAATTTAGATTTTTTCATTATGTTCTCATTCTGTTAATAAAATGTATTCCCTTAAGGCACCTGTGACTTAAACAAGAATATAAAGTATAAAGCCTAAAAATTAAAATAGTGCTACTCAAACAATTAGATTAGAACTTTGAACATCCGTGCTAACTACTGAATTGTGAAAGGCATAAAATATCAATTCATGTGACTCTGAAAATGGAAATCAGTATTTCCATACACTTGGAAGTTTTGTGGAAATCAGGTTAGTTATTATCAGGTATTTTGAGCTTACCATTTGCAAACAGTCATGACAGTAATATTTTAACCTTTTGTGTGTCTTTAATTACAGAAAGAAACGATATCAAATTGTTACAGCTCATGGAAAGCTTCCCAGACTCTACTGCAGGTTAAAATAGAGAGAATTAAGGCCTGAGAAGTGAGATGGGCCTGCTTAGCAATAGTGACAGGTGAGGTTGATGAGAATTAACAGTTTCTGTCTGTTAGCAGAGTGGTGGCCTAAGGGCCTCTGCTATGGTAATGAGGCATTGACTAGATGACAATGAATGGTGCTTTCTCAGTAAAATAACTGAGAAAATAATAAAATTACTGGAGAGATCTGTGAAATGATAATAAGTCCAGTATTTGTAGATTTGTGTACTTTCGATATTGTATTGATAAGTAGAAATCATGTTTTATAGTATTGACAACTTAGTAATCTCTTATGGGAAATTTATTCAGTGGAAAGGAAAGTAACAAAATAAAAGCAAAACAAGATACCCCACTTCCAGCAGAACCATTCTAAACAATCAACACCTTATCTTCTTCGAAGTAGCTGCAGTTTGGGGTGTGGGTTAGCATTTAATATAACGCTGAACTGGAAATTGCCCTACCATTCAGACGGTTTAAAAATCAAAATATACATATATATTTATTTATGTTTTGTCTTTTGGCAAGGTAGAGAATTGCTGTATCAAGATGAAGTAGCCATTGTTAAAGTTTATTTAAAGTGTTAGATCAAAACAATTGGCAGTGAAGGAAAAGATGGCTCAGGGTATGTGACAATGTGACATTAAAGATTACATCAGTTAGAGTGTGTCTCAGTAATGACCATATGTCCTTTCCAGCTGATGTCTATTTCAGGACTTGGTAAATGTGTTAGAAGTCTTAGATATGCTTTAAAGGATTGTTCTTTCATTACCTTTATTTGGTTTGTCTTCAAATTAATCAAATGTGCATGTGTTCTATTAAATGAATGAACATAGTGACAAAATTATTACTAAAAATTTGGATACTAACTCAATTCAGGCTATGTGGCTTTGTATCATCGAGTGCTAGAATGAAATACAGATATCTTGTGTTCTTTTCACTTGGAAAAATAAGAAAATTAATTTTTTCCTAGTTTAAACCTGGTAATTAATACAGGAACGAAATGGGAAGGAATAACATTTCTTTTCTAAGAGTCTTGTCTAAGGATGACTTTAAAAGAACAGGCAAAGGCGAGCAGAGCCCCAGCCGTTGCACTTGAGGGAGATAAGCAGAAGTGTGGGTGTGTTTAATGTCACATGGCAGGAGGCTTCCCCATAGTGGTTTGCCAGTCCAGGGAGCTGTTTCATTTTGTGGCTGATAGAGTTGTACTTTGGAAAATACCTGGTTTCTGCTTACTGCTTCATTATGGATTATACAGGTAAAATTAAACTTAAAATATTTTCCAGTTATGTAGAATTACTTTTATAATAATATTTTGAGTTTATATTTTAAAAATTATATTGGTTGTGTGTGTACTTTTAAAAAATATTATGCAAAAAATATGCATCCATTATTCCTGAGTACGTATGAATTTGTTGTATACAAACTGTGTGATTATTTTGGGATAAACACTTAGGGGAATTTTTCAGACATACCTTGGTTATTTCTTCTATTTCTGTTGGGTCATACTCAAACAAATTTAAGATAAACTGCAACCCATAAATTAATCCACATTTCTCCCCTCTGGGCCAAAAGGTTTTAAGTACAAACAACTGAGTTCAGATTATGCTACATAGGGAATAAAATATACAAACAGTTTACAGAGAGTTCCTGGTTTCTGTTAAATACTTCTGGTGTTGTGGTGGTGGTTTTGTGCTTGTGTGTGGTCCTATCTTTTAGATGGTGTTAACATAATGAAGTGATTTAGAGAATTTTAGCTTTAACATAATGAAGTGAATTAGAGAATTTTAGTTTTTATTCAAAATTTTCTGAGTATAAATGTTTTCATATTTTTCTGATAGATTACTACCCTCTTCCTATTTTAAATTGCATAGTCATGTTGTTAATTTCTAGTTTCACTGAATGGTGAGTTGGTACAGAATCAAGAATAAAGTTAAGCCTAATTAACCAGGGGTAGTGGTCGCTTGATGAATTAGTGGGGGATTCCCTTAGATCTGGTGGGGTGTAGATGTAGGTGGGAAGGAAATCAGAGGTGAATAAAGGACGTGAGTCTACCACAATTTGTGCAACCAATTCTTAATTATATTACTCTAAATTTGAACTTTTGGGTAATGGTGACACTGCTGACAGATTGCTTTTAAGCTAAAGAACAAAGGCTTTTTCTTCTAGGGCAGAGGCACTCTTTCCATATCCAGTGTAATGAAAATTCCAGTGCAGGCCAGGCGCAGTGACTCAAGCCTGTAATCCTAGCACTTTAGGAGGCCGAGGTGGGAGGATTGCCTGAGCCCAGGGTTTCGAGACCAGCCTGGGCTACTTGGTCAGATCTTGTCTCTACAATTAAAAAAAAAAAAAATTATCCGGGTGTGGTAGCACGTGCCTGTAGTTCTGGCTACTTGGGAAGGCTTGGGCGGAAGGATCCCCTGAGTCCAGCAAGTCAATGCTGGGGTGGCCGTCAGTGTGCCACTGCACTCCAGCCTGGCAATAGAGTGAGACTCCAACTCAAAAAAAAAAAAAAGAAAGAAAGAAAATTCCAGTGTGCATTCAGATTGAGATCCACTTATATAGTATCCGTAAATTATCCGTTTAGACTTGTAGGTGGGGCCTTTGGCTAATTATGGTATGCACTTAGAATTTTTGTGAAATTGGTCATTTAAAATGTAACTCTTTAGGAGCTTGCTATTTACCCTTGAATTCCTCTCTGTGGCAAATGCCCTTTGAAGATAAAAAGTAGTTAATTGCCCCCAAAAGATTTGTTCTATTTGTTCTCAATTTCTATTTTAGAGTTTTTTTCAACAAGTATACCTATATCTCTCTATGTGTATGCACAGTTTGATTTTATTTTCCTCGAAATTAGGATACCAGAATTTGTGTTACAGGGCTCTGAAATAAGATGCACCTACCTTTTAGAAAGTTCATTTTGTATGTGGTACTATGTTGAAGCAGGAAGGAACATACTTTATAGCCATATACAAAGAAATTAAATTTGTAAAATCCTACCAGAGAGCTTTACTATGAGTGTGCTTTTAATTATAAATTTGTACCTTTTTTCTCTCAAAAGAGAAGAATTATTAATTCTTTCATTTTTCTGTAGTTTGTATATTGCCATTAAAGCATTTCTCTATTGTTTTTAAGTAATTCTTTACATATATATAGTTGATATCTTAAGACTTTCACTTTAGCATGCTAAGTAGGCATCAAGAGAATACTGAGAAGTAAAAACTTTAATGTGAACAAGGAGGTGGCTTTAGAGAAATTTGCAGATATGATACTTTCAAATTTAGTTGTGTGTACTGTAGAGAGAAAATGTGGCTTAAGTTCTCACCACATTAATAAATACATTAATTAGTTGTCTGATGTAGTGTGGTGGGAAACTGTTTTAAGTGCTGTCTTCGGTAGTGATTTTTATAAACTTTTACACATTTATTCAAATGTAGGTATATTTAGTCAAACTTTGAAGAGAATAACTTTATATGTTTTTGGTCCATGGCAGAGAATGAATTTTTTTTAAATTAGAAAAGATAATTTATTTTGCTTTCAGCACAATTCAGTATAACCACTTTTGTATTAATGGCATCAATATAGCACTAAATGAGATATCTTTGAATAGAAAACTGATATTTGATGACTCATGAATAGATTTATTGTACAAAAACTTTCTAAGGAGCCCCAAACATTCCTATTCAGGGACTTTGCATAGAATACTCTTCCTTTCATGTGGTTTTCATACTAACCATGAGGTTTTTTTCAGGTCTCTATTGAAATGTCATCATTTTAGAGTAGCCTTTCCTGACAGTTTTACCTAAAATAACCTTCCCTTTCAATTACTCCTTACCCTCGAATTCCTCTTTATCTTTCTTCGTCATACATACCACCATCACTTGACATATTATTTATTTGTTTGTCTGTCTCACCCACTAGTATATAAGCTACATAGGGGAGAGAGTTTTTTCATGGCTCTCCCCCTAGAGTGTAGAGCATAAATTCCCAGGAAATAGCTGTTCAGTGAATGCATGAGTAGGATTTCTTTTAAAAGTGACTATTGACTTTAAGATTTTCACTATAATCTTCACTTGTCAATAGTATTAATTTAATGATTCTTATTTTGACAACTTAATTATTTTGAATGTTAATCTTTCCTTTCATTGCTAACTTTATTTTGAAATTAACAGTAATATCTCTACTAATAGAAGGGCAAGGTTGCTGGCAGGGATAATCAGATAGAATGGATACTCCAAAGGTCACTTTGGTGTTGGAATGTATTGTGTGATCCTTTGGAGGGGGACAGTGAGGGACATGAGATCAGTTTTATTCTTTCTTCATTTTTCTTCATGACATTCTCCTTAGACAACACATAAAAACGTGAGTTCATTTTCTGAGCAGAATAGAGGAAAGAGTTGGACTAAACTAAACTTTTGAAATTATTTTTGTTAAAGATGGGTCTTCAGCAATGTAGATCTAAACCCTCTGATCCTGTTACAGCTGTCTACAAAGTAGACTTCTTGAAAAATGTTGCAACCTTTTACTTACTCTTAGAAATATGTATAGGCCCTCAGAAAATGCATTTTCATATACACATATATATACACATACATATTATACACCTTCATGTATCAACTGAAAAAATGAACAATATTAATGAGTCCGCAAAGCTGTTATTGCATATAGACCATGGCCTCTGTCTGAAATTCTTACCCAGGGACCGTTTTCTCATTTTACTGTCCCGCTTGTTTTTCTCATTGTTCAAGAGGTATTATGGTAGATTGATTAAGAGCTTTGCTTTGGAATCAGGCTGCCTGAGTTTAAATCCCAATCATTTACTACCTGTGTGACCTTGGCAAATCATGTAACCATCTGTCAAATGTAGATAATAGTGGGATCTACTTTGTAAAGTTGTTATGAAGAGTAGATGAGTTAATATGTGTACAGTTACCAGAATAGTGCCTGGCATATAGTACATACTCAGTAAATAGTAGCTATTGTTATTCTTTCCCACAGCAAACAATTTTTTCTTTATCTTATGTAGCATCATCACACTTTCTTCTTAATGTTTCAGCCTTTTCAGTAAGCTAAAGGTCAAGTTACCTTGAATAAATTATGGTACAATCATGTAATGGAATCTTTTTCAGTCATTAAAAGGATGAGGTAGATACTATATATATTGACCAGAAAAGTTACTAATGATATTTTTAGATGGTAAAGTAATATGAAATTCTACATTATATCAGAACTTAATGTTTAAAAACTCTATCTGTATAAAGACCTGTCTTTGTAAACATAAGAAATTACTGTAAAAGGTCTATACCTTGGATGAATCGGTGAAGAGGAGACTTGAATTCTTGAACATCCTACTATATATGGTTTTAAAAGTGTGGGATTGTGGGATTACATTTGTATGTATTTGATTTTTGTGCATTTCATTATTTCTAAAACATTAAAACTTTTTTGTGTATATGAAAATTCATATACTTCTAGTATTTCTATGAATAAAGTAATGCAGGGAAATTTACTTGTTCAGGGAGTCAAGAGACAAGACTGGGCGCAGTGACTCACATCTGTAATCCCAGCATTTTGGGAGGCTGAGGCAGGAGGATTGCTTAAACCTGGGAGTTTGAGACCAGCCTGGGCAACATAGTGCACTTTGTCTCTACAAAAATATAGGAAATTAACCAGGCATGGTGGTGCACGCCTGCAGTCCCAGTTACTTGGGAGGCTGAGGTTGGAAGATTGCTCCAGTCTAGGAGGTCAAGGCTGCAGTGTCCCAGGATCACACCACTGCACTCCAGCCTGGGCAACAGAGTGAGAACCTGCCTCAAAAAAAAAAAAAAAAAAAAAAAGAATAAAATATTAATTAATATCTTCAACTATTCCTTCATGTGGGTAGATTAAAAATAAATGTGTTGGTCACAGACGCCCACTCATACATAGGTATACACAGGTGTGTGCACAAAGCCTTAAAATGACTGAGTTACTCTGGAAAATTACAGAAATTCACATAGGGCAAAATACAGAATTAGGAGAACTGTATGTATGTAAATATATTCCTAGAGCAGTAGTTTTCACTTCTGAATAGTTGCAAAATAATATAGTCACTAAATGAGTGTTCATTGTGAGGCAAGAGGTGTTGAGGTGTTCTAAGCACTTATACTATTATTTTTCTGTTACATTTGTATGTACATGCTGAGATGTATGTGCAATAATATACATATTTTCACATATTTGTGATAGTGTGTACCACCCTTGATCTGTCAATCTACATATAAGCTTAGAGAAAATAACAATGAACCCCTATGTAATTACTTTTAAAGATAGATTATTTGTCTCATTTCTGATAGTCTTAATTCCCTCAAAAAGTTTCATTTGCTGCATAAAACCTAAAACCCTGATTTGTATGATGTCTTTGTGGTTACTTGCTATAAAGCTAATAATTTGAGATTTCTTTTACTGCCTGGTGTCGCAGGTTGAAGAGCTTCTCAGGAGGAGGCATATATAGGTGGCCCTTGGTCTTGTGCATTTTGTGACAAAGGAATTTCCCCTCTGAATCGCATTGCTCTCCTGGAGCCCCTAGAGCCTGTGGCTCAAGCAGCGCAATCGGTCTGTGCAGTGTCCCTGACGTCATCCAGCGTATGCATAAACCCTGCTATTGTCTTACTGCTACAGCAGGGTTGGAGATTGCAGTATCCGCTGTTGCTGCTGCTCCCAGTCCTGCCCCTGCTGCTACCCAGTCCTGCCTCACTGCATCTCAAAGAGCTACGTCGGCCTTCCTTTGCCTGGTGGATTTTCCAAAGCTGCTTTTCGGTTTTTGGTGCTGTAAGAGACCTTGCTTTGCAATCACACGGGAGAAAACTGAAGCTCGTGAGAGGAGAATCTGGCAGCTGGACACAGCTTGGACTGCATTGTCTGGCTTCATGACCCCTGCTGTGTAGCCGGCTCATCTCTTCACTCTCACACGTACACTCTCCTCGCTTTTTCTTCCTCCCCCCCTCCTTTTCTTTCTCCTAATTTTTTAAAAGCAGCCTCTGGAGCCAGCCATGTTTGGCACTGAATCTTCATGTAAGTAAATGGATCCCACTTCTCTGCTGTTTAGAAATCTGCTTGCTGTCATGGTTTCGTTGGCTTGGAGTTCATATTACTTTGCCTTAGGTCATTCACAACATTTGTATTTTGTCTATAATTACAAAGGATTGGTCTCAGGGAAGGGACTCCCCTTAACTGGGTTATTCATCCTTAAGGCCAGGGATGTCAATGTGTCAAAACCAGGCCTCCAAGAGGGAGGTATAAAGACAGGATCCAGGCAGCTCCCCTAGAATGTGTTAATTGATAGGATCAGTCCTGTCAGTGATCCATTGTTGTGGGCTCCGTTATGGTGTTCAAATCCTAAAATAGATACTGGGAGGATCTGAGATGATAGAGTTTATTAGAAAGGAAAAAAGGGCTTGCATTTTTCATCTAAAGAGAGAAAAAGGTATCATTATACTCTCTTCCTCCATATTTTTACAAAAACCTGGGTAGATGTTATATGTAGATTTAAAAAGAATAAGCTTTATTTTTGAAGCTGGATTTTTTTTCACAATGGCTTCAATTTTGATGTGCTGGCCAGCATCATAGTCCAGAAGCATCATATTTTTCTTAAAACTTATACAATGAAATTGCTTTGGTGCAGAGCAGACCCTGCACAATGGGCTAGGCAGGACAGCAGTTGTAGACAGCTAAAATTGGTATTTAAAAATTTATAACTAACCTATTTGAGCATTATTTAATGCTTATTATAGAATATTATAACTTGTCAGTGCCATTGTACAGGCTCTGCAGAATATTTTGTCATATCTACAAGCAAAGATGACAGTTAGGAATTTCTAAAGAGGCTTAACCTGCTGGCCTACAGCATTAAACATTGGCAAGGTACTGTCTTTGCTGGGAAGAAAGGAGTTAGGGCAGGAATTTAGGAAAGCTATTTCTTATGAATTTGTAATTTGACCTTTTTTTCTGATCTCAGATGATCATGTGGCTATTTGTGCATAGCTGATGATTATTACAGAATAACAGCATTTGAAGAGACCTAATAATCCTTAGTTCTTTTGTTTCTTGATTGACTTTTTTAAAGGGTTAATTATTTTTGTTGTTTCACTGTGGAAGCTTCCTATCTCTGAAACTACCACAGTGTCTAATGAAAGTAACGATAAAGTAACAGTGACATGTAAAATCCCATTCAGCATGTGACAATATTATTTCCTAATAATTTAAAAATAATTTTTGAATGCACTTAATAGTGCATTTAGAATTGTCAACCAAGAAATGGAAATAGATCATTAAGTGTCAAAGACCTTCCAGTTTTGTTTCAGTCATGGAATTTTATTTATGTAGGAGCCTACATATGCACAGAAACATTTATATACTAAAGGAAAATTAGTCCTGTTACTTGGTTTAACCAAAAATGGAAGTTGAAACTCAGTGTGGGAGTTTTTGGGTCTTGGACTAGGGACTCTTACATTGTCCAGCCAGTTTTACAAAGCAGACACATAGCCTTTGATCAAATCTGATATTTTAATAATGTCACCTATATGTTATATGGTATGTTTAAAAACTACTGGTTGCTTTTGGTCTCCATAGCTACCAAATAACTGAACAGAACAGAATACCAGGCAGCAGACAGAATACTTATTATGCAGGTGTTTAGCATTTTTTGTTTTTACTGAATGTTAGGTTTTATTTCTTGCTTGTCACTAGAAGACCATGGGTAGATTGGTATTGTCAGTGGATATTAAGTCTTGAAAATGGACTGCCTTGTTTAGATAAGAAGATGCCCTAAATCTGTGTTCAGTGTGAAGACACATGTATTTTCTTTGTGTTTTGAGGCAAAGCTTTCTAGGTCTTTGATTTCAACCTTTTGAAAGCTATTTTATAGTCTTGAAACTATCTATATTTAGAATATTCAGAAAAATAGTCATATTTAAAATTTTAATTAGTTCAGAAGGGATCTCCAAACCACCTAAGGTGTTCTTACTAAATTGTCATAAGTAATACTTATTTATCTATCATGTATATGATGCTGTAGCAGGTCCTAGAAAGGGTTAATTTTTTTCTAACTTATTCTGATGATTCTTATCCTTGATTTTAGTTGCAGTGCCTTACTTGCATTGGATGCTTTTACTTTTTAAATTAAATTATGGTTTACACGCAGTAAAATGCATAAGTCTAGACATACAGCTCAGTGAGTTTTTGCCCATGTTTACACCCGTAGAACTACTACCTTGATTGAAGTACAGGATATTTCCATTTCCTCTGGAAGTTCTCTTGTTGCCCTTCCCAGTCAATATTTCTTACCCTCATCATGAAAATGTAACCACTATTTTGACTTCTGATGTCATAGATGCACATTGTAAATGACTCTTTTTACTTTTCTTTCTCTCCCCTTGATCTTTGCCTATAAGAGAAGGAAATGTCTTCGTTTTCAAATATTGGATTAAGTTGAGTTGATGTCTCAGACCTTCAAGGTCAGGAATTTGCAGTAGTCTTGGTATTGCAATATAACGTGTTCTGTCTCACTGAAATATTCCTTGATTTAAATAACCCCTCTTCCTCCCTGCACCGCCCCCCCGCAAAAAAAAAAGCATTTAAAAGTCAAAAAATTTACCTGGAAGAGTAGGTTCTAGTTCATCAAAGTTAAAGACTTATAAAGCAATGGCAGTAGAATTATTAAGTGCTCTTTTATGTTTGAAATAGTTTTAGTCAATATCTCCAACATTGCCAGTCTTATCTTTCTGACTCAGTAGATCTGAATCTCCCACAGCTGTGTAGATTGGCTACAGTGGATCTATTTTGGGCCGACTTTGAAATCGAAGTGTTCTGTAGTATGTGTGGATTAATCATTACAAAGTGAAGAGTGTAGCTTCTGTAACTCTATTACTTGATGTATTTCACTGAGCTTTTCCTTTACTGAAATTTCCCATGTCTAAAAATGGGAGTGCTTGTCTGCTCTTTATCTGCTTTAGAGAAATACAATTTAGTGTCTGTGGTCAGAATAATTTAGGTGTAAGAAGAAAGTACTGTCAGTAAAGTTTTTTGAGAAGGATAGTTATTAAAATGCACATTTGGGTATACTTAACTTGATTTAAGTGTAAATATTTTAATATTTTAAAATAAATTGGTTAAATTCCTCAAAATTAGAAAGAAAATTTCTCTTAAAATTTTAAGAGAAGATAAAGTGTTTAGGGAAAAAGATAAAAAAATTTTCATCTTTTTGTGCAGTAAGAAAACTGGTTTTGCATTGCTGCCACTTCGTTACATACTCACGGATAAAGCTGGCTATTCTCCCGAGAGTACTTTAAATATGATGAATATTTATTCAATTAACATTTATTGTGCTCAGATCTCCTCTTTCTCCCCTCCCATGTTTACCTTTTTCAGTTCTCAAGGGGACCATTTAACATGCACTGTGGTGGGAATTCTGCCTTGGTCTAACACATTAATGTGTCTTCCAAAGCTCCTGCCTTATTAGTTTAGTGAAGAGAGCAATACCTTACCTGTTGAGAAACAGGTGTCCCTAGGGCAAACAGCACCATTTAATCCCTCTTCTCCAAATTTTGTTATAGTTATAATAAATTAAAGAGAACATCTAGAGGATCTGTGGATGGTGAAAAGCATCACTGAAGTCCCAACAAAACTTTGGTAAGATCCACCGATCTGAGCTTAGTGGAGATGAGGAAATAGTGAATGGGTGTGTCAGGGAGTCAGGAGTTCTATTTAGCTCTGGTGTGGCTGGTCCACACATCTCCTCTGCCATTCTTTGGATGTCTATATCACCTTGGGTATGTAGCCAGATGCAGGAAAGGACTTGGGGTATATTTGATGCCCCAAGTGATTTGTCTCTGATGAACTGTTGCCTATTATTTTTTATGATTGATGAATGCTTTAAGTTGGAACCGACAGTTTCTCAGTTTTAATGGTGAGTGTGGTACCATGTTACCAAGAACAAGGTAATTATCTCAAATTTTGAGCTATTATGTGAGAGATAGTCAAATGAATATACTCTAGCAATATTAGGTCCCTAAGATACTGTAAACTGTCATCTCTTTGATAAAAAACAAGTGAGTCACCTCTTCTTATATGTGCATCTCGGGAGTATACTTGGTAACTGGTCACAAGTGAGATTAATCTTGGGTCTATTGTTTTGGTGTAAATCTGTGAATTGGCTGAAATGTGAATAGTGACTATGGCCATTTAAAAATGGCTATTCACAACTGGACCATTTCTCAAAATAACGCCCTAGTTATTATTTAATAATTCTGTCAAAGACTGCTACTTTGCTGTTACTATGTTTGGCATTTTAGTACTCTACTATGTTTTCCCTTTTATTAGTATTTGTCATATGAATCTAGGTAACTTAGCAACACCAGCCATTTTCCTTTCCTACAACTTTAATCTGGCTCTTAGATTTAGTTGTATTGGATTTTAGATACTTTTGTCTTACCTAAAACAAAAATAGGAATACTTAAGTATATACACAAAAACTCACCTTTAAATCTGCACTTAGAACATTGAATGTCAAAGAAAAATATTGTTATATGAATTTAGATTAGTAGAATACCACAGACTGCTAAAGTCACAAATATCGAAAAATAATTATGGATTATAGGAGTTTGCACCAGGACACAGTCGTATAGGATTTTGAAAAGCTAAAACTCATATAGCATTTTCAGCTTGTCTTACTATATCATTTTTTCTTTCCTTTTGACCACATAAATTCTAATGTGAAATTTCCTCTTGAGTTCCTTAGCTGTTAATAGTTGACATTGTAATTTTTAGTATCTATAAGAGAATATTTTAAATTAAATAAGATCAGAAAAATATTTTCCTCTGGATATTTATATACTTATTTTGCTAGTACAGAAATGGAATAAAAAATACCCATACTTGGTAACTAGTCACAAGTGAGTGTTTATATTTAAATTTTTGGATTTCTTATTTTCATTTCAGTTCTAGTCTTTATAATTGCTATTCTGTGGTTTGTTCAGCAAAAATTACATGTGAGTTTTCAGTGATTTGTTGTTTTCATTGTCACAATGGACCAGATTCATATCCTGTATAAACTGTGGGACTCTATGGGGAAAATTACCATATATGGAAACTTTCCCCATAGAATCCCCATGGAGTTACACAGGATGTGAATAGTATTCATCATTGTTATGGATTTTGAGCTGGAACAGTAACTGATCATGTGTAGTTTTAAAAATGCATAAAAATAGTCACTGTATTAAATTATGCTCAAATACTGTTAAACTTTCAATATGAGACTATAGGTCACTAGACTATGAATTGTATAGTCATTTTTTTGTTTGCTTTTTTTGAGTATTGATACTCTCAATTTTTTTCCTAGTCGGTATAAAGTATTAATTAACATACTTATGAATATGTTTTTAACTAGAAAGTGTACAAATTTTGTATTATTTGAAAGTCACATTCACCGTGCTAGAACAGTAAATTGTAAGATTTTCACTATATTTTATTTGTGTTAATAATGAAGTCAGAGAATTATAAACTGAAAAATGAAGATGCAGTTTAATTCATATAGAAATGGCATCTGTCACATGCCAGATGCAAAAAGTAAGTGCACAGACTGTGGCTATCAGTTGCCTAGATTCAAATCATGGCTCTACCACATTCTACCAGTGTTTGACCATGTACCATCTAAGCTCTAAGTGTGTGACTTATTCAATTAACTTTTGGTGTTTGGGGACTTTACCTTTGGTGCCAGGACATTTACCTCAGGGTGGGACTTATCAAGGGACATCTGTGGAAGGTAGAGTCCAGCAGTGGAAAAGACTGGTGTCACTTCCTAAGGCTGAGTAGAAGACTGAAAATTCTATCATGGAGATCATTGAAGGGATCCAGTAGGTGTGAAGAGAGGAGACTATGTGGAACTGATGAATCGGGTCCACGCTGGGAAATGCCCAGCATATTTCTCACTACTAGGCCAGTGGCAGGCATCACTAATTGGTCACAACACTCTTGCAGCATTGACTTAAGTCACTAAAGGTTGAAATGTTCTCCACTTAAAACACTTCATTAGTGCAAGTATTTCCCATGCTAGTATGAATAATAGTCACTTAGATAAATATATAAATAAACTTACAAACACTTACAAATTAAGAAAATAGTTAGGAAGCTTAAGTGTTCCAGAAATGGCCTTTTAGATAGAAAATAAACACACCATTCTGTGTCACATTATGGTTCTCAGTAATATCAATGGGTTAATGACTCAGAGCCACCTCCGATCTCTTTTGAAGGAAATTTACACCAGTTGAAGACATATCCCCAGATTGTAACAAGGAACTTGGCATGTATCAAGCATCATATTCTTTAAAATTTGACTCTGCTATGGATTAAGGTAATATCGTTGAAAATATGTTGTGTGGGCTTGTAAAGGATTATTACTGAGTTTAACAAAATTTTCTAGGCTAAGGAGTTTACCACATATAACTGGCACATGTCAGAAACAGTCAGTGAACAACTTTTGTCATCCTTTAGAGTAGGAGCAGTTGATACAGAATAATAGCATATGGACTTTTGTTAATAAGACCAAATTTGTTAGTAGGCAAGCTGCCATTTACTGATAATTTGCCATATTCTGATAACTTGACTACATCTAATCTAAATCCACTTACCATTTTTAAAGGTTACTAAGTAAAACTAATGAGTACCTATAAGCATCAGTTTACTTACAGCATGAAAACTGAGAACTGTTTGTGATCCTGATGTAATTTCAGAGATGAGAAAAATTATTTTGCATTTCTTTGTGAGGATTTCCAATGTTGGCTCAGGCTTTTTGGCATATTTTGTGCAGTAGTGAGCCTGATTGAATGTATGTATATTTTAGGAATTCACAGTGACTCCATTGGAGTATTCTTCCCTCTCCTCCACCTCTGGCTACTTCTAGAACACCTAGGGTTCACAGGGAGGTTTTGGTAGGGTTTAGACTGGTGATACATGTAGATGGTCCAAATCTGGGCTTGCCTCCAAAGTCTGAATTTCTCACCTGAAATTTTCCCCTAAAAAATCTAAAAATCAACCTTCTATATGACTCTGCATTCCCCCTTCTGGGAATATACCAGAGGAACTCAAATCATTCTATGAAAAAGATACCTGCACATGCATGTTTATTGCGGCATTATTCACAATAGCAAAAACATGGAACCAACTGTGCTCCCTACTGAAAAAGGACTGGATAAAATAAATGTGGTATGTATACATGATGGAATATTACGCAATTGTAAAGAAGGACAGAATTATGAATTTTGTAGCAACTTGGATGGACTTAGAGTCTGTAATACTGAGTGATCTGTTACAGAAACAAAGAACTGAGTATCACATCTTCTCACTCATAAGCGGACCTTGAACAATTATTATAATACTATAAGAAGGGGATTGGCAGTAGTGGAAAACTGCCAGGGAAGAGGGGGCATACCTCATCAACAAGGGTATCTGCATAATGAACATTTGTATACCTAACCCTGAATTGTACCCCACATCTTTAAAATAAAAATAAAAAATAAAAAAGAAATTTTCCTAGACTTGTTTTAGTATAGTGGTGTTTCAGGGATCTATTACTATATAACAAACTACCCCGAAACATAGTGGCTTAAAAAAAGTACATATTCTTATCTTTCACAGTTCTGTGGGTTGACTGAACCCTACTGGTGGTTCTCATGAAGAGTCTCATGCAGTTGCAGTCAGATTTCTGTAGTACTGTTATCATCGGTGCTCCAGGATAGTTCTGGAACATGGCTGTCAGTTGAGGCTGGCTGTCAACTTGGGGCTGAACTGGAATTGTAGGCAGGAATGCCTATACATTTGTCCCTGGAACAATGCAAGTGTTAGGGGTTTCAACCTCCCACACAGAAGAAAATCCACATGTAACTTTTAACTCTCTAAAAACTTAAGTTTTAATACCTTATTCTTGACCAGAAACCTCACTGATAACATAGTTGATTACCATGTAATTTGTATGTTATATGTATTGTATTCTGTATTCTTACAATAAAGTAAGCTAGAGAAAAGAAAATGTTATTAAGAAAATTATAAAGAAGAGAAAATAAGTTTACTGTTCATTCGGTGAAAGCAGATCATCATAAAGGTCTTTAATCTTGTTGTCTTCACATTGAGTAGGTGGAGGAGGAAGAGGCACGGTTGGTTTTGCTGTCTCGGTGGCAGAAAATTCATGTAAATGTGGACCATTGCACTTCAAACCTGTGCTGTTCAAGAGTCTACTGTATTTTTGTGTTTGGTTTCTTTCATTCAGTGTAATGTTTTCAGCCAAGTTGTAGTTATTGGTAGTTCAGTTCTTTTTATTGCTGAGTAGTAGAAATAATGTAATTGGCTCACCCATCTACCTGTTGATGCTGAATTGTTTTCTGTTTTGGGTTCTTATGAATAAAACTGCATGTGTAAACATTTACGTATATTTCTTTGTGTGGACATGTGTTTTCAGTTCTCTTGGGTAAATATCTAGGCATGGCATTGTTGAGAAACTGCCATCCATTTTTCATAGTGGTTATACCATTTTACATTCTCACCAGCAGTGGATGGGTATTCATTTGCTTCACATCCTTGCCACCATTTGGCATTGTCAGTTTTTTAAAATTTTCACTAACTTAGTGAATGTGTAGTGGTATATTGTAATTTTAGTGTGCATTTCTCTTATTCTTAACATTTTTTCATGTGCTTATTGGCCCTTTTTATATCTTCTTTGGCGAAATGTCTGTTCACATCCTTTCCTGTTATAAAAATTAGGTTTTCTTTTATTATTAAGTTTTGAGGGTTTTTAAATATATTTTGTTATAAATCCATTGTCAGATATATGTATCAACAATATTTTTTATAGTCTGTAGCTTTACTTTTTCTTTTCTTTTTTCCTTTGCCTGGAAGCAGCGTTTATTCATGCCAGCACTGACTCAGCAGATTCATATCCAAAGGCTGAGCCTTGTTTTCTTAATGTTGTTAAATTTTTAATTTTGATGAAGTCTAGTTTGTTAATTTCTTATTTCCTATGTAAAAAACCCAAATTGCCTACCTTAAGGTCATGAAGATTTTTCCCCCTTGTCTTCTTCTAAATGTTTTGTATGGTTTGATTCTGTGTGCACTATAATTTATCTGCAGTAAATTTTTGTTAATAGTGTGAGGTAATAATTGTTCATTTTTTAAATCAAATGAATATTCAGTTGTTCCAGACCTGTTTCTTAAAAAGACGATTATTTCCCATTGAATTGGAAACTTTATAAAAAATCAATTCACCCTGTATTTCTGGTCTTTTTATTTTGTCCCAGAGTTCTGTGTGTTTATCCTAATGCCAATACCATAGTTATGATTGTATATAGCTTTTTGATCACTTTTGAAATCAGGTAGTGTAAGCCCTTTTTCAAAATTGTTTTGGCTATACTTAATCCTTTCATATCCCTATACATTTTAAAATTTGCTTGTCAATTTCTACAAAAAGGGATTTTGATTGAAAATGTAATCAATTTAGCCGTTTGGGGAGAGTTGACATTTTAACAACCAAATTGAGTTTTACATTTCATGAACATGGTATATTTCTCCTTTTATTTAGGTCTTTAATTTTTTCCCAGCAATGGTGAAATCAATTATGAAATTAAAATAATAACTAGTTTTTTTATTGATAAAAATACTTATTTGGAGTGGAGTAACTTATATTACCTACCTAGGGGAAATGCTGTCAAATGTAAAGTTCATGGTTATAGTTAAACTTCATTAACTTGAGTTTACAAGACTTATTTTCACTTGTAAAAGTCTTAACCTGAAAAATAAGATTTCATTTAATAAATGTTGCCATGAAGAAGTCTTTCAGTGGTATGTTTTAATAAATGAGTAAAAAAAAGGTTTGTACCTAGAACACTTAAAAACATTATGTTCCTATAAATGCTATTTTTATGGCTCTTAAACCATTTGGTCTCCTTCTTCCTCTTGTTATAGCTTAGAAAATCACTTTATTATATTTATATATGCTCCACTCCAGTTCTTGCCTAAATATTCACACTTCTTTAATTAGAAAGATCTGAATTTATGAGTTTTTATATTTGGAAACAAGATCCCCTTCTTATTAAATTGACTCTACAGTCCTGTTGAGTTAACCAGTTTGAAACTCTGGTAAATCTATGGATCCTCGTGACTTCATGAGCTCTGCAACCATACTTTTTTCTAAAAATAGATTCAGGATGACATTTGTCACCTTTATAAATTAAATTGGACTTGAATTAATTTTTAAAGAACCTTTTTATAATTGTTTGACGTTACTTGCAACTAACATCAAATTTATCCACCCCAGCCGGGCTCGGTGGCTCAGCCTGTAATCCCAGCACTTTGGGAGGCTGAGGTGAGTGGATTGCCTGAGCCCACGGGCTCGAGACCTGCCTGGGCAACTTGGTGAGACCTCATCTCTACAATAAAATAAAAAATTAACTGGGCGTGGTAGCGTGCGCCTGTTCCAGCTACTTGGAAGGCTGAAGCGGAGGGATCGCCGGCGCCCAGCAGGTCGAGGCTGCGGTGGCCGGGAGCGGCCACTGCACTCCAGTCTGGGTGACAGAGTGAGACTCCAACTCAAAAAAATAAAAATAAAAAATTTATCCACCCCTATTTTAGGCAGCTTATAAAACAGTGGTCCTATAATAACCTCTAGTTAACTAGTGTAGTCTATTGAAAACTGCAAGGATGAATGTACTTAATGGATTATAAATTCATTTATGCTGACTTTCTCACCCTTTTTCTGAGTTTGTCCTAGGCTGTCCTAGGTTGTTACTTTTAGTATAAATATATAACACAATGCTTAAGAACTTGGGTTTTGAATAAGGCAGACAAGGGGGCCTAGTTTTACTATATTACCATGGGCATTTTATCTCTTAACTCTAAGTTTGTTCATCTGTAAAATGGGGATAATATTAATCTCATGGAATTGTTGTAATGCTTAAGTGAAATAGGTAGAGCGGCAAGCCCTTAATGGCAGATGATAAACAATTGATAGTTTAATTTTTTTTAAGTTTTCCATACCAGAAACACCTTACACAGCAGCAGCAACACACTATGTATTTGATATAAAATAGAGTATAAACTAGGATAGATGGCAGCATCAAATGTACAAAAGGGTACAAAAAGAGTAAGAAAAAGTTGTTTTAAATGGAAAAACTAAGTTTGGTCCCTGCCATTTGGCAGTTTACATTCTAAGTGTACAAGATGAATTCAATTGTAATTCATGCATGTCCACTTGATATTTATATTGATTTATATTAATGTTTGTATACATACATTTGCAGATGATCAGTTCTCTCACTTTTTACTTCCAGTGCCTTCTTTCCTCAGATATTATTTTCCTGAGTTTCTGCAGTAGTCACCTTAACTCGTCTCCCTAGCTTCCCTTTCTTCACACCCAGGTTCATTCTACAGGTGATCTGCCCTCCTCTCCCCTCCCCTCTTATTCCTTCCCTCTCCTTTCCTCCCCTTTCCTCTCCTCCACTTCCCTCCTTCTTTTTGTTTTTATATATAAAATATTATATGTAATACATATACAATATATGTTTATATATTATAAGGTGTATATATTGTATGATGTATATATCATACAATAAAATGTAAAGATATTCAATTCTGTGAGTTTTACAGTTGTACACACACTTCTGGCAGCACCATTCAAAGTAAATTCCCTTGTGTCCCTTCCAAACAGTTCTCCCCATCAGGAAACCATATTCTGATTTTAATGATTTAAGATTAATTTTGCCTTGGACTTGATATATATGGAATTACACAATTTGTATTATTTTGTGTCAGCTAGTTTGCTGATCATGTTTCTCAATGCCCAACACCTGTTCAAAACACTCGCAGTGACTCTTCAATGCTTTTTAAACTAAATATAAATTATTTGCCTGGGTGTTCAAAGCTAGCCACCATATGGTTCCAACTTTCCTTTCCCGGCTTAACTCCCACCACTACTCTGAATATATGCTATAGTCAAACAGAGCTTACTTTTGTTTTCCTGAGTGCCCTTCCTCATGCTAGCCCTTATTTTTGGATTTGCCCCTATTTCCAGCTATTCAAATCTTAATTATTCTTTCACTCTTTGATAACAATCTCAGGTGCCAATTACTGATGGACTTTCTTGGTTCTTCTAATGTGATTTGCAGTCTTTTTTTTAACCTTCATTTCATGATCATCATCGTGGATATCAGTTTTACACACAAAACAATGATTCTCAACTCTTATTCTAACATCATTCCCTTTCTACTCTCTTTTCCTAACAAAAGTCATCCTACTATTTTTTTTCTTTTCTTTTTTGCTGGCAAGTATGTAGGGCAAAATCCTGCATTTTTTAATGTTCCATTGAACTATGTAACAGAGGGAGCATGGATCCTGGTTTATATGCTCTGGAGTCAGACTTTCTGTGCTGAAATCCTCTTTCTGCTCACTGCATGACCTAGAGTAGATGATTAACTTCTCTGGGCTTCAGTTTCTTACTCCACAAAATGAGGATACAAATAGTACTATGGCATGGGCTGTTGTGAGCTTTAAATGTCTTAGAATATGTATGACCTAGTAAAGGCTGAATGAATGTTGCCTGTTATTAGTAGATATTATCATATTAGTCACTTATATTATTTATACTATCGTGATTGTATTTAATTTGCCCATTTAATAATTTGACTTATGAAAATTCATGATGTGTTGGGAGATAAAGAGTTAAAGACAGAACCTCAGTGGTTCTAGGTTTTATGCTCACTTCACCTAATACCTTGCTTAGTTAATCTGGTCTCTTACAGTCTTGCTTATTAAACTCATAATGGCAATAACCATTTCTTTATTTAGGAAAATGTCTGAAATGTGAATGGAATTTTTACCTTCGTAATGGTATCATATTTAACTTAACCCAAGCCTAATATTTAAGGAGACTCTTTTAAATGCAAATCATTACTCCTTGAATTTTTTCTTCCTTTTATTTGCATTTCTTAAAATTTTTTTTTTAATTTTAAAGATGTGGGGTATAATTCAGGGTTAGGTATACAAATGTTGATTATGCATTGATGAGGTGTACCCCTCCCTCCCCTAGCAGTTTCCCTCAACTGCCAATCCTACCACCCCTCCCCTGGCAGTTTCCCACTACTGCCAATCCCTTTCTTATAGTATTATGATAATTGTTCAAGGTCCACTTATGCATTCCTATTTGTTTTATCTCATTTATAGGTTTGTTTTTTGTTGGATTTTCTAAAAGTTATGCATATTTGTAGTTATTTTTTTAAAAGCCTGATTATACCTTTATATATATATATAAACATATATATATATACACACACACACATATATATATATATTAGCATGCTTTACTTATTCAGGCTCTATTTAGAGGGATTCGGTTAGGTTGCATTTTCTTCTCTGAGGAATTTGATAAACTCTTTGATTTTTAATTGGGTGGGCAGAGTTATTACTATGTAGGGAGGGAAGTAATACACACAAGTGTTTACTTTTTGGTTTATTTCTTTTAAGATTTATACTAGCATGCATCAGAGATATTTTGGTTTGTTGTATAAGGGGGAACAGGAAACAACATTGCTACTCTTATCAGTATTTGTGCATATTATGAAAAACTTTTACTGTTGCAAAATGCATAGTTTTCCTTTAAGCTTTCAGGAGGCAAAGACTGTGTTTACATCATTTTATTCCATACAGAGGATTGGCAAGCTGTTTTTTTTTTTTTTTAAAGATGTAAAATACCCAGGTTTCTGATTCCTTGGGTCTTCATCTGCTATGTAATCATCAACTGCACAGCTGACTATAGTCTGTTTGTTTTTAATATTAAATTGACCTTTTCTAGCATCTCTTGTTGAGGAAGTTGGAGTCTTAGTAACACCAGCTGTGTGTAATATCAGACTAGAACAATAATTCAGGGATGCAGAGTATTGTCTTGCCTTTGTTTCCTGAAATTGTGCATTGATTTCTTTTGTCAGTAGACTGCTGCAAATGAATGGAAGCAACATTTTCTATTTTTAGTTTTTTTTTTTTTTTGATGGGTGGCAGACTTATTTCAAAAGCAAATAATTCATCTGCAAATTCAAATTTTATTTAACACATCTAATTTGCTTAAAGTAAAACACACACATATATAGTAGAAATTTTAACTGAGCCAGTCAATTTCATATTTGTCAGACCCTTTTACTCTTCACAGCAACTTGATTGAAGTTCCTTTTTTAGGCCTTTTCATTTTTAATAAGGGAAAAATCTCTTACCATTTTTTCATGAATATTTTCACAATTTTTTCTACCTAACATTTTTACATAGATAAAACTGAATTATGTTTATAGAGTTAATTTCTCCTCTTCTTTGAAGTTGAATGTACTCTAATTTGTAGTGTCAAAAAAAAAATTAGGATTAGTCTTGTCTTTTTCTCAAGTGAGTACATTTTTTTGTAGAATAGACAGTCTTCAAGAATAGTTCAGGATCTAATATGAATTTATAAGTATTTGCTGCTAATTAATATGAACAACCAGATGATTATAAATTCTTGGGAAGTATACAAGATGTGTTTAGCTTCATGTCTATTTCATAACTCATTCTGGGGGTTCCTTTGGACATTAGTGTTATAAACCTCAGATACTAATTTTTCTTTTTATGACCTGGAATACATTTGTGGAGGTCCCAGGCTGACAAGTAAAATAGCTACTTGCTGTTTAATAAATCTTAGTGGGAATTGCTTATTACTGTTTGGGAATCTCATTCCACATGTTAAGACTTGACTTTCCTGCATTTTACTTGAAATCCTTACTCCTGAAGCACTAAAACTTCTGTGTTACCTTTTATGCAATTGAACTACCTCTCTAACAGTGACCACTCCTCTGCAGGCAGTCAGCCAAAATGATGCACCATATTTTTTTCTGTTACTCTTATGTTTGCTAAGGCCTATACTTCTGAATGTGAGGGAGGGATCAAATGAGACTTTTAATTACATGGCAAATAGCATCATCTTGAATTTTGTGAAGTTATTTCTGGATAGGATTCAATCCAATATATCACATTATGGTTTAGCTCATCACTTCCCAAAATGTAAGCTGTCTACTCAACGGGAAATGGATGCTTTGGAAAATAATCTACTGCAGTAGTCTTCTCAGGGATATTAGTGTTAGTAAATATAGAAACAAGAACTATGTTAGAAAAATCTACAGTGAAATAGTTGTTTCACATCATTTTCAGTGTGTAGAGATGTTGCTGATAGATTTTTTTTTTTTTTTTTTAATTTAAGTTCTCCGTGTTCTTTAAAGGGGACTGTCTGGGGTAAGGGGATGGACTTTCAATTACTATAACCTTAACTGAAAAAAATCTGGTGGTAGATGTTTGACACTAAAAAGATAGATCTAGTGTGATAACTTTTTAAAGGATAATTTTCTGTGATTTACCTGGAGTCTTCTTAATTGCTAATGATAATTTCTAAGTTAATCGGAAAGGAGTCCCAGGACACTACCTAAAGGGGACCACAGTGAATGGTAGGGGTTGTGACAGTTTCTGCTGCTGAGAGAAGATTGTTAACTCTTGTTTCCTGCAGCAGCAGGCCCATTTTTGCCTTTCTTATCAATATTATTTTTTTCCTATTGAGTATTAATTGATACTTAATGACATTTTCATTTTTCAAGACTAATGAGAGCTATTTTTTAGAACATAAAATCATTTTAATCTTTTAAGTGTATGTCTAAAATAATGTATTGTTTCTTTAACACATTGGAGTTCATTTTCATTGAAGACAGATACATTCCAAAGAAGAAAAAGAGGGCTCTGAGCTAAGGAGCCAGATAGATAGAAATTGAATCTTGGTTCTGCCCTTGACTGGACTGATGATCTTGGACAACTTTATAATCTTTCAGTGGAGGACAATACCCAGCCTACAAAGTTTCTATAAGGGTTAATGAGATAGCATATGTAAATATGTGCTTAACACAGTGCTCCACATAAAGTAAGTGTTGGATCCATAGTTATATAATATAAACATGAACAAATATTTATAGAACATTGGAAGGCAATGTATAAGGGATTTATACTATATGAAGGTGTGTGTATATATGTGTAAAATCTAGTGAACATCTCTAGCTCTGTCATTAAAGCAGAATGTCCTACTCAAGAAGTGGGAGATTTTGGTTATTAATCCTTTCTTTTGGAGGTTAAATACTTTCTTCTGGTGATGAAATCTCTTAATATGTCTTATATTGTATAAAAGGTTATCATTTTGTATATACTACTTTTGCTATCTTCTTTTTTTCATTTAATAGTGTTATGTAAATATTTTGCCGCAATACTGAATTTAGCAACCAAGTAATATTTTGTGGCAGGTTGAAACATTTTTAAGCTAATCTTTTAATAGTGATTATTTAGGTGTTTTTTTTTTTTTCTTTTTCTTTCTATAAATAGATGTGGCGGACATTCTTGTGGTTAAATCTGTGCACATAGCCATGCTTTTTTCCTTATAAGTTCCTGGAAGTGGAATTGAAAGGCAAAAGGCTTGCAAAAGTTTTAAAATACTTGGTTCTTATTACTAGATTTTGCTAGGAATTTATACTACTTTAGTGTACATTTTTAAATATCTTTGTGTAAACTCTGAATTTGTAAGGACATGGAAGAATGCAGTAATATTTACTTTATCCTTTTTATAAAGGAAAAAGATATTTTTTTTTATTTTTTAAAATTTGTGGATTTTTGTTTGTGTAAAGATGATTGAAAATGAATCTTTCCTCCTCATTCTGCACCTGAGTAGTCCCTGAGGTGATGACTGGGACACTTGGATAGGCTGTGATCTTGCTAAGTCTGGCTTCAACTCAGTGTGGGCCATTTATCCCACCTCTTTTGTAGTCACAACCCACTGTCTTGCCTAGCCAACCACCTTGCAAATCTTGGACAGCTGTCCAAAGGAAATAATCTGTCATGGGAGCTAGAAGAGCGATTCATCAATAAGATGCTTGCACATGAAAATAGATCATTATTAAGAAATTTAGACACTGTCAATTAGTGAGCAAATATATATTTACTCTGTGCATAAATACCCTCTCTGGACAGCACATTCAAACTGAGCAGGCTGCTTCAAAATAGTTCTGTCATAAATGGTCTTAGGTAAAACTTCTTAAAGTTTTGAATCTTAATCTAGTGATTCAGTTCATTTCTTCACCAGTGGGATTACCTTTTTGTCACTATGGAGTGCTTATTGGTGCCAGTTCCTCTTTCACTGGTAGGCTAAATTGCTGACGTATTTAGACTTTCATGTTTGCATTTAAAATAGTCTATGCAGTAATATAATTGCCAAAAGGATCTACAATTGACTCTGAATTAATCTAATGTCTTGAGAAATATTCCTCTCTAATTTCATTTTGTAGGATTTATTCCATGGAACTACACACACATATACACACACTCCCATCAAACCTTATTCATCTTTTTATTTGGTCTCTTTTCTTCCCAACTCCCTTCACTATCTATCCTTTTGCTTCTCTTTTCTCTGGATTAAGTCAGAGTTACCATCTGTAGAAGATGCTTTCTGGCATGTTCAAGGATTTCTCTGGGGAGCAGCCCTTAATAGTTGTATCTACTTGTGGAATGAAGGCTTTGAATACAAGCAAGAAAGCCTGAGTGATGTTTGGGCAGGGATGTTAGCTGATTTCCATGTAAGGGGTTTAAAAATGTGTCATTCTACAATGTAGGATTGAATCTTTACTGCATGTTCATTTTTTGGCACTGAGGATGGTTGTAATTTTAGTATATGAGCAGCAGATTGATTGTTTATTCAATGCTATTACTGGAGTGTTCTGCTTTTCTCCTCCAGTGAAACCTAGAGATGTATATATGCCAAGGAATCATGTCATAGTCACTAAATTAGCCAGAGCTTTTAGATAATGGTATGGATGCTCTTAAAAAATTGATATTGGCAAAGAATGAAGGTAGGCAAAATCATTGCTACAGGGAGAAATGATTAATTAATGCTTGGTACTAACTAGAATATTCCCCTCTTTTTCATATGTTTTCCTGTAAGCTGTTTTTCATTGCATTGTTATTTTTTACATGTATCTTCTTAAATATCCACATTATAAGATAACTTTTCACATATAAATGCTCCTTCTCTCTGCATACATTTATTTCTGTTTGCCTAAAATAGCTGTATAGGCTATTTCATTAAGGCATATTTTGCCTTAAAAAAAGATAATCCTTTTCTAAACTGTATACCCATACCTGTGGTAAACAGAATAATGGCACCCAAGTATGCCTGTGTTTATGTCCTAATCCCTGGAACTTGTGTATGTGTTACATTAAATGGCAAAGGAAAACTAAGGTTTAAACCAAATGGAAGTAACGTTGCTAGTAGACTGACTTGAAAATATGGAGATTTTCCTGGAATACCAGGGCGGCTGAGTGTAATTAGAAGGGTCCTTAAATGTGGAAAGGGGGAGGAGAACAATGATCATGTGATATGAGAAAAACTCAACCTGCTTTGCTGGCTTTGAAGATGGAGAGAGAGGGCCACAAGCCAAAGAATGTGGGTGACCTTATATAACCTTCCAGAAATATTCTTGCATCATAATTACATATATGTATTTTCTCCTTTTTATTTTATATAAATTGGAGTTTACAGTCTATACTTTTATATTTCTCGAGTTTTTACTTTTTAAATCAAATATTTAAAAAAGATGTAGAGATTATCTTTAGAGTGATTGCATTCTTTTTTAAAAACTGCTTCATAGTAGTCCTTTGTATGACTATGCCACAATTCATTTAATCAGTTATCTATTAATGGACTATTAGGCTATTTTCAGTTTTAACTATTATTACAAGTCTTTGTGAAAATACACAAATATATTTGCATCATAAATTCCCCAAAATAGAGTTGACAGATCAGTTCATGAATTTAAAATTTTGTTGGGTATTTGTTGGGTATATTAGCTCATCCAATTTATACTCTGTTTTACATCTTCTGTCTGAGCTATAGTATACCTTGATTTTTAATTACAATGAAGTGAAAAAGTGTAAGACACTAAGAGACACTAAGAGACAGAGATTAGACAGTGTCGCTCTGTCTTTATTCCCTATTAAACACTGTGGCATGATTGCCAGGAGGGACTCTTCAATTGTCCAGTTGACCTGGGCCTTAGAAACTGTGTGGTTCCTTTGGCAGTGATGAGAATGGACATGGATATTCTACCACGTCCTGCAACCCAGCTGCTCTAGGATGTGTGTACAACCATAACTGAGGGGAGCGGAGGCTGCATGATATCCAGCCTTGTCTTTTACCCTATGTGAGATCCTGGTGAACGTAAAAACTCAGTATTTAGCTAACGCTCATGATTTCTGCACACAGTTGTTCTTATGTTTTGAAAACATGCAACCTATCTCTAGAAGGAACATAAACTTGGGCATATTTTGATTTTGTAACAACAGATAAGATGTTAATTTAATAAGCAGGACAAATCATGTAGCACTTTCAGTATGCTTAGGTACCATATAGGATATTTTTTCCCAGAAATCTTCCATAAGACATTATCAGCATTAATGTATGACAATACCTGCTGTACAATATTCTCACAACACTCTGTATCAACACACTTTTTAAAAAATGACAATTCTACCACTTCCTAGCTCTGTGATGTTAGGAAGATTATATAGTTTTCTCACCTATAAAATGAGAATAATAGTGCAATAGGAAGCATGATACATTTTTGTAATTATTATTACTGTAATCTTTGTCAACCTGATGGGTAAAAAATAGCATCTCATTTTAACTTATTTCTTTAATTGTGAATAAGGGTAAATGTGTTAAATATATATACAACTGTTTATTATATTAATAGTTATAATTTTTATAGCTTACTTTAAATAAGAAGACTAATCTTTTTCTGCCATATATTTTACAAATGAATTATTCCAGTTTGTCTTTGTCTTTTTATTTATGGCATTCTCTCAGGTAGGCATCTTTAATTTTTATGTAGTCAGATTGCTACATTTTTTGTTTATGATTTTTGTTTTATGGCTTGCTTTCCCTTCTCCAAGATTAAAAAAATTATAGGCTTCCCATATTTCCTTCTAATACTTTTACATTTTCCTTATTTACTTTTGGATTTTTGATTCAGGTAGTCTTTTTTAATCTCTTTTTAAGGGAAAAATTCATGCAGTTAAATGTTAAAATGAGATTTGGCATCATCTATGGTCCTATATGTTAACTATATAATTTATTTCAGCATGGCAATTCCACTGTAGATATTCTTTTACCATGATGGCAATTAATAAATAATTCTTTTTTACCTTTGAGGTTTTTAATATAACTATTTGGGGATAGAATAAGTAATGTTTTGAATCATCATTGCAACACATAAAACGACTTAACCTTTTTTGTTTTAGAACTAACATAGTAATCTATAAAAGATTGACATTCAAGAATGAGTTTTCATTGAATCATTACAAAACACATACTATTAATAATCTTTGAAACACCTTGTTGCTTTTTAGCTCTCTACTTTCTTTTTTCTGATTGTAGCAATTTGAAGAAGGAAAATGTATTCAGTCTTAGTAATTTTTTTTTGACTTAAAACCTCCCAGTGGAGAAATAAAGATGAATTATTTATGCTTTATATTCTTAGAATTGTTGTTTGAAACTGGTGTTGATAAAAATAATGACTAATGAAACAGGCATTGGTGTGCATTGCTGGGGCATTTGAGACTATTTCTTTTCAGCTTTTCTATTGTGGCCTAAGGAAATTCTCTTCTGCTATTTGAAGAAGCCATATGTTTGAGACAAATTAAATTTTCAGGTCAAGAAATATTTACTTGATTAAATATATATTGCTTTTACAGTAACTGCCTCATATTCCCAAGTCAACAATATTTTTCAAAAGAGGTTGGGGAGTTCTTGTATTGTTTAGTTGCCTTTAGCCAATTAAGACTTGTCATGAGTGAGTTCTAAAGAGATCCTGACCTCATCTCCCAAGATGAGGAAGTGATTGTCTATACCATCAAAATACATAGATGCTGCTATTCATTGCAGTTCCTCAAAATAGTTCATAAATGCTATTTCAGTTCTTCAGATTTTATTATTAGTGCTATTAATTTTTAAGTTTAAACTTATAAAATAATATCGCCACACTCCCGTGAGATAGCAAGTATTATTTTCATTCCCAGTTGCAAGATTCCAGTTGAGTATTAGTGCCTACTTTGCCTGACGATGAAAGTGAAAGTCTGTTTCTTAACTTTCCAGCTGGTTTTCCTTAATTACATTTTCATTTCTCAAAGAAGTTTTGGGAGGATACATTATCAGCGACTCTAAAGAATGGTACTCATTCTACCTCTTGAACTATCCCTGCCTCTTGTCATTATTTAGTTTTCAGCATACATTATTCTTTCACAGCACAGATCCCTGGAATAGGTACTTATACACCTATCTTTTCACTTTCCTTCTCCCTCAGATGTCTTTTTTCCTTGACTTTGTAAAGAAAAGGAAGGGAATTGTTTCAGTTTTGCTTTATATATCTGATGGAATGTTTCATTTTAGAGACAGGGATTGCATGGTGTGAGGGTATCCTTCTAACAAAACAAATTTGTTAACAAAACTCATTTGCTTAAACCTGATAAAGTCGGTATCATTTGAGAGCTTGACATGTACCAGACAACTTCTAGGTGCTTTGTTTATTAAATTCGTGTAATCTGTAAGGTAGATAGTATCATCCCATTTCACTCAGGAGAAAAGCAATTAGAAAAGTTTTAAGGAAGCTTGTCTAAGGCCATACAACTGTGTCAGTGCCAAGAGTCAAACCCAGGGTTCTATGACTTAAGTTAAGAGTTACTGTTTGTTCATTCATCTAGTCTTACCTCTCTAAATACAATTTATTTGCAGACATCTCCCGAACTTATATCTCTAGTCTAGATCTCTAGTCTAGTCTAGGTCTCTCTAAACTCAATACTCATCTGTTGGCCTAGTCGACATCTCTGCTTAGATGTCCCACAAAAACCTCTAACTGAATGTGTTCCAAACTGATTTCTGATGACCCTCCCACCTACGACTCACTCAGTCATCCCCTTTTCAGGCCATGACTGCTCCATCCTTCTAGTTATTCAGGCCAAAAGTCTTAGGGTTATCTATGACCTCTTTTTTCTGACATTATACACTCTGTAAGAAGTGTTGCCTTTTCCTTCAAAATATATCACCATTGCCTCCACTATTATTACCTCAGCCCAGATACCATTCTCTGTCTGGATTACTACACAGACCAGAAAGAGCATTTTCCAGTTCCAGTCAGACCCTGTCACTATTTTGCTTAACCCTCCTGTAGCTTTCCTTCACCCTCAGAGTTAATGGACCTGGTCCCTTTACCTCTCTGACCTTACCTTCCATTATATTCCCTTTTGTTGACCTCGCTATAGCCATATAAGCCTGCCTGGTATCCTTGAACACACCAGGTGCACTGCTGTCTTAGACTCTTTGTGCTTCATATTCTCGCTTTCTGGAATGTTTTTTCTCCTTATCTGCATGACTTAGTCCCTCATTCATTAAATCTTTGAGCAAATGGTATCTTCTCAGTGAGGTCTGCCTTGACCATCCCATATGCTAGCACTCCTGATCTCTCTTACTCAACTTAAGTTTCCTCCACTGCGCTTACCACTGTCTTATAGACTGTATCATTTATTTATTATTGCTTATTGTCTATTGTTCCCATCTTCTAGCCTTCCACTTCCAACTGAAAGCTCCCCAAGGACAAGGGTTTCTGTCTGCTTAGCTCATCATTGTATGCTTAGGACTTGATTGTTGCTGACCAGGACTATCTGTGTAATGAATACATTTATTCACAAACAAGTAGTAAACTCTGTGCGAAGAGTGAGGGATATGGGGACTATCCTTAGCTTTCTTTTTAAAAACATTTTTATTTTAAAGATGTGGGGTACAATTCAGGGTTATGTATATAAATGGTCATTGTACAGGTACAGTTTGGGCCTCAGTTGATTCTATTCTTTTAAGATTTCTACCTTTCAGTTAAAGGGAAATCAAGTTCTAGAGAGGCTGTAACTCTCAGTGGTGAAAGGAGCCAGTATGTGCTGAGCAGTTGCTTTGTACCAGATGTCTCATATAGATAGACAGAATGTATTCATTTGCACCTTACAACAATCCCATGAGGAATATATTATCTGTGTTTTGCAGATGAGGAAACTGTGGTTCAGAGAAATTATGCAGCTTGCTAAAAAACCTACTTGTAAGTGGCATAAAGAAGAGTGAAACCCATATCTGCCTGTCATTAGTGCTTTTTGCATACTGCCATACTGCATTTCTAACAACTCCCCATCACCTATAGGTTGAGCCCCATTACTTACTGTGACATGTAAGACCCTTCCCTGTCTGCATTCACCCTGTCTGGCAAGCCTCAGTTTTTCTCTCTCCTCTGGTGCATTTCCAATTGCAGCTTATCTTTAAAGTCTTGCTTTTCACCTGAAAGGCCATATGCTTACAATTTCACACCTCTGCAAAGTGTTTTTCCTCCAACTAAAATGCATTTTCTTCCCTTTTCTGCCTGGGGAAATCTATGCTTGTCCTTTGAATCCCAGTTCATATGTTACTTCCATGAAGCCTTTTTAGCCTCTGTTAGGATGGTAGGTACTTGGTCACTGCACGCTGCTGCCAGTACCATCAATTATTCCTGTGCTGTGCTCTAGTTAGTCATCGTCCCCCCTCCATATAGCTGGGCCTAGGCTATATAGTAGCTACGTAAATGTTTCTTAGTGACTTAATGGCAACTTGAGCTATATAATGGGTAATGGAAACACCTAGGGACTTTGAATTTAAAAAATGGAAGAATGACAGGTATAATCTGAGAAAAGTCATGCCAACACCTCAGATACTCTGTGGATGAAGCACTCATTCATATATTCATTGCCATCGAGTAGTTATTAAGTGCATGGACTTAATGGGTTCAAAACCCAGCCTTGACACTTATTTTAGGTTTAGCTTTGTTAAGTTACTTATGTCTCTAAGCCTCTTCATCTATGAAATAGAGGATACTATTGGTACCTACTTAATAGTGTTGCCAGGAGGATTTAATGACAATGCACATAAAGGGCCTGCCACATATTAAGCATGAAGTAAATATATATAATTACAGCAGAGCTTTCTGGAGGAATTAGTATTTGTACCGCATGGCCTTGATCTAAATTGTATTGCATGAATTGAACAAAATACTAAACTAAGGACATCAGTCTTTACAAAACAGGCAAGCCCCTTGGTTTTGTGTTATGTTATAGGTTCATCCTTCAGAATGATTTCTTCCACTCATTTTTTTTTCTAGATAGAGCTCCATTTGAAGTAATAAGTTGAAGCTTTAAAATATTTGAACGAAGAGGGTTTAGAAATGGTTATTTTAGGAGGGGAAACAGTTGGAACCTGGGAATTGTGTGTTTCATCAGAACAACTTAATTACAGTTATTAATTACAGACACTGACAATTTTAGTGTTATTTATGAGATGGGCCTAGAGTATTTGATTGTAAGGACCGAGTCTTGCCCAGAATCTGTCTGGAGGGCCTTATGATATTCATATGATGGAATTATGTTTAGAGAGAGAGTCCTCTAGGAAAATTTTAGAGCCATGCAAATGTACACATCTCGCTGCAATCCAATTTTACATTAATTTAGTGTCTGTTTATACTCTGTGCATTGTATAACTTCTTAGCCTGACAATAACTAAAGGATTTGGATTAAATGGGTGTAATGTGAAGTCTGTGACATCTGAGGATAGGTTAGGCAGCTTAATACCAGGTATTTGGAGGCTGGGGATGTTTTTCGTGGTTATAAATCTTGCCAAATTTTTATTCTAGAAATTGGCCTAAAAAATCATGCTGAGACATCAGATGCAGAAGTAAATGATGACTTTAGAGATCAGTTTGGAAGTGAGGGATTTATTTATTTTTTTGTCTTGCACTAATTGTTATATACAGTTAACCCTTGAACAACTTGGGGATTAGGGACACCAATCTCCCACACAGTCAGAAATCTAAGTATAACTTTTGGCTCCTCCAAAACCTAACTACAATTAGCCTACTCTTGACTGGAAACCTTACTGATAATGTAAACAATTGATTAATACATATTTTGTATACATAGATAATATGCTGTATTCTGACAATTAAGATAGAGAAAAGAAATGTTATTAAGAAAATCATAAGGAAGAAAAAATATACTTTTCATTAAGTGAAAGTGCATCTTCATAAAGATGTTCATCGTTGTCATCTTCATGTTGAGTAGACTGAGGAGGAGGGGGAAGAGGAGGAGTTGGTCTTGCTGTCTCAAGGGTGGCAGAGGCAGAAAGATATGGAGGAGGTAGAAGAGGAGGCAAGAGAGGAAGTGCACTCTGTGTAACTTTATACATTATAATTTCTGCCTGGATTTTTTGCTTTTTCATTTTTCTAAAAATGTTTGTGTATGGTACCAATTCTCCTTACACCATTTGCTTTAGTTTCAGTGCCCATATTACAGAAGGATCTGTGTCATAAAAGAAGTCTTGAATAATGAGAACCCTTCTGCCAGCTTGTCTCATGTTGATTTGTTTTCTGGCACTGTGTCTTTTATGTCTTCTTCCTCATTGTCTGGCACTGATTTGGAAACACTCATCTTCATCCAGTTGTCTTCTGTTAGTTCCTCTGGTATGGTATCTATTAGCTCTTGAGTTTCTCCAAGATTCATATCTTAAAACCATTCACCTCCCACCTTTCCTTCTTCCTTCCTTCCTTCCTTCTTTCCTTTTTCTTCCTTCCTTCCCTCCTTCCCTCCATCCTTTCATCCTTCCGTCCTTCCTTTTTGCCAGTACCCACAATCTCTTTCATGATTTCCTTGATTTCCTGTTGTAATCCTGTGAAGTCATGTACAACATCTGAACACGGTGTTTTCCATTAGAAATTTATTCTTTCAGGCTTGATGACTTTCACAGCTTAAAAAAAAATAGCAGCAATGGTATCTTCAATAGTGTAACCCTTCCAGACTTTTAGGGTATTCTCTCTTTCAGGATTCTCTTCCATAGCATTGACAATCCTTTCCATGGAGTGCCATGTGTAATGAACCTTTATGGTCCTTATGACCCCCTGATCTAGAAACTGAATTATAGATGTTGTGTTTGGGAGCAAGTAGACCTCTTTGACACCTTTTGTACTGAAGTCATAGGGTTCTGGGTGGTCAGAGGTATTGTATAATATCAAAAGAACTCTTAAAGGCAGTTCCTTACTGGTTAGGTTCTTACTGACTTCAGGGACAAAGCATCAATGGAACCAGTCTAGAGAAAGGGTTCTCATTGCCCAGGTCTTGTTATACAACTAACTTGGAAGTTAGCAACCTTATAGATAAGGCAATATTGATTATAAACCTGGATGCATTTGCACAAAATTGAGTTAACCTATCTCTTCCTGCCTTAAATCCTGGTGATCACTTCTCTTCTTTACTAATAAATGTTCTTTGTGACTTTTTCTTTTTTTCCCCTAGAATAGGCAGTTTTGTCTACACTGAAAACTTGTTTAGGCAAGTATCCTTTCCCCTCAATGATTTTCTTTCTTTTTTTCTGGAAGCTAAAGTCTTTATTACTGACAGAATCAATAGAACATTCTTAATAGCAGAGTTGGCCACAATGTCCTGCCACAGCAATTTCTGACATTCAGGTTAGATTGTTCCACTTTATGATTATGTGTACAGAGGGTTTTCTGAATGGAAACAAATTCTCTCACATCACTTCTATTTACTCAGTTTTTGGAGAATAACGGTTTGGACCAATTTTTTTGAAGGTGATAGGCTAAAAGCCAAAAAAAAAAAAAAAAAAACCAAAAAACCCTAAAATAAGCTGTCAGACCCAATCAAGAATGGTTTAATATTATTCATGTTCTTATTTGAACATTTTTCTTAAGTGCTTTATGGGCTGCTAGCTCAGGGTTCCCACTGTGTGCAACAATTTAAAGACTTTAGACTCAAGCTCTTTAGGAGTATTCCAGGTGTATTCAAAAGAACCTACATCTTCAAGATAATGTATATCATATTTTTTAATATCTATGTTTTCTATTCTTTAGTGCAAGATATTCTGCACCTGTGTGCTTTCAGGCCTTTTCCAAATAGCATGGATGGTAGGAAATGAGAACTTTCCCTCTGTCAGATCATCACAAAAATGTTTGTTTTCACTATATTCTTTAAAATGTAGATTAACATAATTATCCCTAATTTGGCTTTAAATTTTCTTTGTAATCAGAAAACAACTGCATGAGACCTGCTGCTAATCCATACAATCCACCTGTCTTTTGCAGCACCATAGCTTTATATTCTTCTTCAGTGGGACAAGTATAATTATCCCTCCAGTAAATGTCTAGGCCTTGTCTCTGATGGAGTTCCAAAAATTGATGGGTTAAAAAGCTTCACTGCATCTGGGTAATCAAGGATTAAGACTTTCTCTAAGCCAAGGAAATATATATAATTGGCAGACTTGATGACATGTCAATGGAATTCCATAGATGCTAGAAAGTCACATCAGAGTTTTAAGTTGTCTCCGATATCACTGAAGAGTAAATTGACATTATGCAACATTTCTATCACTTCAATGATAACCTGTAGCTTGTCTTCTAGAACTTTCAGCCTATGATTAAATGCGTGTGAAAGTTTGGTTCTCATTTGCTTACCCAGTAACTTATAGGGATCTAGAAGAATTGTTTGGACTGTTTATTGAATCTTCTCCATTAGTTTAAATTTCAAAGCTGATGGTTCAATAATGATTTCACGACTTTCATGACACTGGTCTGGGAGTAGCAGTGCCCAGCATCAGCTTCCTACTTTATATTTCTGGCCAAGAGTCCTCCCGATGCCTACGTGAATCCCTCCCACTACTTCACCACATAACTCTCCACCTTCCTCAGCCACCAGTGACAGTACATCACTTGCTTCAAGAAAATGTACCACCCTGGTTATACTGCCCTCAATGATTTTCTTAATGGCATCTGGAAACTTGTCTATTACCTCTTGGTTGGCAGAAGCCGCTGCTTTTGTTATCTTGACATTTTAAGTGCCAAACCACTTTCTGAAATTGTCAAACCATTCTTTGCTGGCATTAAATTCTCCATTTTTAGATTCTGTACCTTTTTTTGGCTTTAAATTGTCATATAATGACTTATAGAATCATGTGAGAGTCTACAGGTATGCCTATCTTATAGCAGTCTTGCACTTACATAAAAGCTGTGTTTTCAATATTTTGTAAAAAGTGCAAGGTTTTTGTGCCTATTGGTATAGCTGCAGTGACGGCTTCATGAATTTCCTTTTCTTCTTTTTTACAGTGGTCTAGATTTTTTAAATCTAGAAATGGTGGGCAATCACAGCTACAGACTTCCATCATATGAGGAAAGACACCCCCCAAAAAAACTGGAATTTATTTATTTTAAAAATTGTGTTCTGTACATTTATTTTGTATCCTGAGACTTTGCCAAAGGCCTTTATCAATGTAAGGAGGCTTTTGACAGATTCTCTTGGGTTTTCAAGGTACACAATCATATCATCTGCAAAGAGAGATAACTTGACTTCCTCTTTTCCTATTTGGATATCCCTGATTGCCTCCTCTTCTCTGATTGCTCTAGCCAGGACTTCCAATACTATGTTGAACAGGAGGGGTGAGAGTGGGCATCCTTGTCTACTTCCAGTTTTCAGGGAAATTGGTCCAATTTTTGTCCATTTAGGAGTATGCTGGCTGTGGGTTTCTCGTAGATGGCTTTTACTATTTTGAGGTATGTTCCCCATGTGCCTAGATGTTCAAGGGTTTTTATCAAGAAGGGGTGCTGGATTTTATCAAAAGCTTTTTCTGCACCTAATGATATGATCATGTGGTTTTTGTTTTGACATCTGTTGATGAATTTAATTACATTTATGGTTTTATGAATGTTGAACCAGTCTTGCATCCCCAGGAATGAAGCCTACTTGGTCATGGTGGATGATTTTTGAGATGTATTGCTGAATCCGGTTTGCTAGGTTCTTGTTGAGAATTTTAGCATCTATGTTCATCAAAGATATTGGCCTGTAGTTCTCTTTCTTTGTTGGATCTTTATCTGGCTTGGGTATCAATGTGATGTTGGCTTCATAAAATGATTTGGGGAGAGTTCCATCTTTTTCAATCGCCTGGAATACCTTCTGTAGGATTGGTATCAGCTCCTCCTTAAATGTCTTGTAGAATTCTGCTGGAAAGCCATCTGGACCAGGGCTTTTTTTTGTAGGAAGTTTTCTTATTACGTAGTCGATTTCCTTGATTGTTATTGGTCTATTTAGGGTCTCAATTTCTTCTTGTTCCAACCTAGGTAGGTTGTGTGATGTCAGAGAGTCCTCCATTTCCTTAAGGTTTTCAAGTTTGTTTCCATACAAGTGTACATAGTAGTCTCTAATGATCTTTTGTATTTCTTCAGGGTCAGATGGGGGGGAGGGGGATAGGATTAACAGTCGCAAATATCTGTCTGGGGATGGGGAAACACCTCTTATCAACAGGGTGCCTGAATGAAACATAATTGTACACCTAACCCTTAACTGTACCCCACAAAATCATAATAAAAAATATTGATTTAAAAAAATGTGTATTTCTTCTTACATGTTTAAACTTAAGTCACCTTCAAGGGACTCATCATTTGATGCAATACACCTATCAAGATGCTTTTTCCACTGCTCAAGTATCAATTTTGATACTTGTTAGTGCTTCTGCTGCTTTTTGTTTCACCTCTTCCACATTGGCAAAATGTTTCCCTCTGGGAACTTTTTTCATCCAGGAAACAAAAAAATATCATTTGGGGTGAGATTGGGTGAATAGGGAGGGTAGGGCATGGGTGTCATGCTAGTTTTGGTAAAAAACTGATGAACACTCAGTGTGGTATGGTCATGTGTATTGTCGTGGTGGAAGAATCAGTCACCTGTTTGCTATAACTTGGGATGTTTCTTTGGCAAATCATGATGCAACCTTCTCAAAACTTCAAGATAAAGACTTTGGTTGACAGTTTGATCCAGAGGAACAAATTTGAAATGTACTACAAGGGGCCCAGATTCCAAAAGATAATTCTGGTTTATTTTGGGCTCCCTTTCACATATCAAGCAATTCACCCTTTTCTTGTAATGTCACAACTTTTTTCTACTTCTTGAGACCACTTTCAGCATCACTAGTGGTACTTTATATGGGTCACATTGTGTCATTTAAAGTTTACTGCATTGCACTAAACATGAAAAATATGCAAAAACTACATCTTGAGATCACTTTTTATTGTGACATGCAGTTTGCTGGAGAGGCAAACTGCTCACATGGAGATGAGTAGCATCACATGGTGTTTTAAGTGGATACTGTCAACATGTGACCTCACCTCAGTAGCAACAAGAGTAGCTACAAAATTATTGCACTAGTACAGTATGGGCTACAGTTAATTTTATGCAGTTATGATTTAATACTGCATCTTTACATTTGTTTACATTTCTCTTGACTACTTATGGTGCCATGTACAGTTTGTGTGCATAATTTTTCATAATTTTTAACTTTTTATAATAGATTTGCATATATTTCATGATATTAAATTATAAAATGGACTAGTATCCACATATGTTTTATACATTTATGCCACATCTAACTTTTTCTTAATTTTTTTGATATTTCTATGCTATATAGTTTGTGAGTTTTTTTTCAAATTGTTGTAAATCTCCAAAAAATTTTCCAATCTATTTATTGAAGAAAATACATGTATAAGTGGACTTGTGTGGTTCAAGTTTTTGTTGTTCAAGGATCATCTGTACTCATAGAAATACCACAAATTACATATGTAACAGTATTCTTCACTTCATTAAAGCATACTATGTTTAGCTGTTAGGGATATAACAGTGAACAAGATGGAAATGGTTCCTGCCCTCATGGAACTTACAGTTTAATGGATATACCAGACAACAAACAAGTATAAAATATATAACTTATTTGCCAAATAGAGTGCAGAGGTCGAGGTTAATTGGTCTCAGGACAGATAAGGGGGTCAGGGAAAGCCTTTCTGAGTACTTGAGATTTAAGGTGCAGAATTCCTGGAAGTCAGCCTTGTGAAGGAAGAGCATTTCAGGTAGGGGCTCAGCATGTGTAGAGGTCTTGAAGGGGGAAAGAGCTTGGCTCTTGCCCAGTCAGAAAGGAGGTCAGTGTGTCTGAAATGGTGAGCAAGGTTAGAAATGCAGGCAAGAGCCTGATCATGCAGGGGCTTATATCTGTGGCGTGGAATGTGGGCTTATTTTGAGTACATGGGAAGCCACTGTAGGCTTTTAAAACTCAACACGGTTCAATGTTTGTATTATTTGGAGAGTGGACTGAAGAAAATAGAACAGGAATGGAATAGGAGGCCACTTAGGAGGCTTTTATGTAAGATGAAAAGCAAGTGATGGTGGTTGTATAAGGTGGTTGAGGTGGAGAAAGAGAGAGGAGAGTGTGTTCAGGACATAACTGGGTGACAGAACTGGGGGAACTTGTTGGATTCGGTGTGGGGAATGAGAGAGACAGAGAAGTCAAGGATGACCCCCAAGTTTCTAGCTTGAGGAACTGGTGGATGGAAGTGACTTATCTGAGGGAAATAGAAGAACACATAACAAAGGTCAAAGGAAATTTGAAAGTTGGCAACCCTTAGCAGAGTCTAGCCACCCACATGTTTTTATTCCCATTCTCTTGCTTCTTACCAAAATAAAAGCTTTTCATCTGCTGCAGACTCTTTGAACACAGTGCAGCCTCTGTGTCATCAATAATTTATGCAGTGTTCCCAAGTAAAAGCGTTACTGTCCAGGGCCTTGTCATTCGGATCTGATTCCCCAGAGTATTTCACAGGGCAGATATGAAAGAGAAGATTTAAAAACAAAAAAGTCCATCACTTATCCTTATGGTGCAATTTAAAGGTCCACAATTAAATCATACCTAGTGTCACTCTCCTTTTTGTAGGTGTGCAATGTACGTGGAAGGACCTGTTGTACTAGCACCTGTACCCTATTTATAGGAATGACATAGCGTTGATTGATAAGTTTTGCTTTCAGCTGATTTCTTTCTCTGTGCACTATCAGAAAGGACTTTGGAATTACAGCTTTGCAACCTTTAATCTGACATCGATAGATACATTTTCAGGAAAGTATTATTCTTGTCAGGTTATCATACTTTTAATAGTAAATAACTTTTCTTATTATAAATAAAATATCTTTGCTGTAGACTAATTGGAAGGTATAGATATTTATACAACTACTTGTAATCCAAATGCCAAGAAGTAACATTCTCTTCTAGTCTTTTAAAAAAATCTATTTAGTGTGATGCCTCATGCTCAATGTACAATCTTATATCCTCTATTTTTTCACAATTGTGTTGTGATTCATTTCTATATCTTATTAACTATTATTCAGAGACAATATTTTAAATGGCCATGTAATATTCTATGGCATAGAGTACTTAATCATTTTCCTGTTTTTGAGCATTTATGTTATTTGAAGAGAAATTTTAAGTTAAAGAAAAAAGTCAGACAACTTTTATAGAACAATTTTGTAGTGTTTTAACTAAAGAAACTAAATCTTCTACTCAAACCAAACTATTATGGAAAAGCCACTGTCTTTTCCAGGTAGCTTTCAAAGAATGATTAGGGTATCAGAAAAAAAGCAGTGAAAACCCTCATCTCCTGCTGAACTATTTCTGAGCTCCCAGGTCTTGTGGTGGATTTCAGTGCTTTGGAAGGTGCTAGGGTTGAACTTGGACTTTCCTCGCGTGGCTCCTCAGTGCCATTACTCACAGGGATCTTTGCCTCGGTTCTTTGAAGTTTCTTGGTGTTTCCATTTATTGCTGGCACCTCTGGATCTTGCTCTGCAACACCAGCTAGAACTAGGGAGATGAGCACAGCCCTCTTACCACAGTTTTGGACTGCCAAGTTTGCACTGCTTCATCCTCAGCCCAACCCTCCACCGAGGCAGTCCCTCAGATTTCGGCAGGTCACCTCCTTCTAGCTATCCAGTCAACAACTGTTCCACAAACTGGCTAGATGTTGGGGATTCAATGTTAAGAAAGATGCAGTTGCCCTCATAGTTTATGCTTGGTGGGAAGTAATTGCACGTGAGGGAAGATAGCTATGTATAGTTTGGGAGAGTGATGCACTGAAGGAGAGTTCTAGATAGTTCTGACCTTAGCTAGCTTTTGCACACACTCTGATCACTATCTACATATGGTATTTTAAAAGCTGTGCACACACCCTTTTAGATATGATCTGTATACTCACGCTGTTAAAATTGTAAATAAAAGACAATCGAACACAGACAGTGATGAAGAGTCATTGTTCAGTTAGGCTGTCTCTCTCCACTGGCCTTTTCTCTTCTTGGAATTGTTAGGCTGGTCCTCAGGTGCCACAGCACAAGTCTCTTAAAGTCCTTTGGAGAACAGGAACTGCTTGTCTTCATTGCTGTGCCTGTGACAGGATACATCCCAGGTGAAAGTGGGTAGAATTGCACTTGTAGTCTACATTGCAGGTGGCATTTATTCTAGTTGTACCTCTTCCTCTTAAAAGGATACCATGAACACAGAGTATAAATGGATTTTGCTTTTGTCTGGCTCATCACACTTGGTATGTACTTTAAATGTGCTGGCTTGAGGTGTGGGCCAGGGTAGCATGTTGTGTTTTTTTGTTTTGTTTGCCTTATTTGGCAATTTGACAAATATGTCTTCATGGGTGAAGAACAAAGCAGTTTCACCTGCTAAGTTGTATGTGAATATTCTTCTCCCAGCACATTCTTTAAAGGCAGCCCATATTTCCAACAAGTGTTTATTATTGAATTTTCTGCCTGACATTTTAGGGAAATGCAGCAGACAAATCAAGTTGGATTTTAGTAATACAAGAAGCCCTCAACATATGAACAAGTTTCATTACGAGAGGATGTTTATAAGTCTAATTTGTAAGTCCAACAAAGTTAGCCAAGTTACCCAAGTAACACAATTGGCTATATAGTATTGTTTGTATTTAACAGGCTATACTGACACCTGATGAAATAACACATTTAAAAAGTACATGTGTATTATTAAAGTTCATAACTTGAAGGTTCATATGTAGGGAACTTACTGTATATTCATCTCATTATATTTCTTTTAAAGATGAAAGAATATGGGCTAAATACAAGGAAAAGCACATGAATTAGGAATGTTAAGTATTATATTTAGTGATGATGTGGTACAAGGAACCACTACCATGCATTCATTGGTCACACGTTAACATTTTTTTCTCCACTTCTTAATGGTTTCATGGCCTTGGGCAGTTTAATAGAAATAATCATAATTATGTGTAAGAGTTATTGGTATTCACCCATAATTGCTCAATTATGAAAAGTAATTCACTACAGGGGGACCCTCCCACCCAAAAGGAACCCTTTTTTATAGTACTGGCTTTCCTGCTAGGTAAGTGTTCTAGGAACCCATTGGCATCGGTGTACCAGCTGGCATTGTTGTGAGAGGTTGCATTTGGCATCAGTGATTTTTTTTTTTCTTTTTTTGGAGATTGCTTCAGTGTGTTTGCCCATTTCATGATGAGTGATTTACACAAACAACCTGCCCACACCACGCTGAGTTTTCAGCAGTTTTTGACTGAAAATGACATGACCCCGTGCCCCACCCTCCTTATTCACCTGATCTCACCCCATGGAACTTTTTTTTGTTTCCCTGGAGGAAAGAAGTCCTCAAAGGGAAATATTTTACAATGTGGAAGAGGCTAAACAAAAAACGGCAGAAGCACTAAAAGGTATAAAAAATGGCGAGATCAGTTTCCACTGTTTTGAGCAGTGGAAAAAGTGTCTCAATAGGTGTACACTTCATCAAACGGAGAGTACTTTGAAGGTAAACATGTAAGAATAAATACACAATTTTTTATAAATTCCAGGGTTTTTTGGGTCTCCCCTCATATACTAAGGAGTCAATTTGATCTAATTCTCTGTGAGATGTAGGTGCTGTTTTTATTCCCCAATTTGTATGTGAAGAAACTGAGGTGCAAAGAAATTGAGTGAATAGCCCTAGATCACACAACTCGTCTTTACTGTATCCAGGGTTTGCCCTCAGATCATTGTGAGCTGCAGCCAATGTTCCCAACACCACACTATACTTAACCTTTGTAAGTACCAGTTTTTGTGTTGGGTGGTGGGCATTTATCTGATAAAACACCAGGTGCTGTTGATTTTCACATTTGGACAAATTACAAGCCGCCCCCTTTTTGAATGGAAGGTAGTCTAACTTCTATTCAAATTCGCAGTAGGACTTTTAGTTCCAGCTTAGTGAGCCAGGTGAGATGGGAATGTGGTGTCAGGTGACTAACAGTTTCTGTGCATTACCAAAGAGTGTGTCTTTTGCTCAGTGTTGTAAAAGTTACATGACATTAAATAAGATAAAACAGAAGAAAGTAGAAAGGACTTTACACATATAAGGGATTCTTTTACATCAGAGTCATCCTAGGGGGAGGATTCTAGTGGCATATTGCAGGGTCCTAACTCTGATCCTGCCAGTTTCAATGTTATGTCGTTATCTGAGGTGAAGAAAGTAGAGAGATGCTTATCTATTTATGGATGATCTAAAGCTGTAGATTTAGCTTTCGTTGAGTTCTTATGTTTTATTTTCTCTAATGATTTGAGAGGAAGGCTATTTAAAATGTAATTATTTTAAATTGTGGCCAGTTTAAAGATTTTGTTGTATACATACTCAGAGCTGCATGTCACTACCTAATTTATCTCATTATACTTATGTATCCAAGTAGAATAATTTTATTTATTCTTTATGTGTCTGAAAGTGACTTTCTTTTACCTGTGTCTATGAATGATAGCTAACCCAGAATACAACTAAAACTAGATTTTAAGTCAGGGACTGTTTTCTTTACTACTTTGTTTTTCACACAGTGCTCAACCTTATGTTTTGAATATAGTTGATAACCTTTCCAAATTGTTGATTTGATGTGAATTTTTAAAAATTAAGTACTAAACCTTAAGGAATTATGAGATATTTGTTTATATGCGTTGAGTTAGCATTTCACCTAAGAAGAGATTATATGATTGAGCTATGTGTTAATGTGTTTATATTTGATTAGTGGGCTTCAAATGCCCAAACACAGCAAATAACAGCCCAATTGAAGACCTCTAACATTTACTAGATATTATGATATTTTGACCCATACTAAATCATCAGATTTTAATATAATACAAGGAACTTCTTTACTGGGACTTACTTTCCCTCTTTATAGAATATCCTTGAAAGAGTAATGTAGTAGAAAGAGTTAAGGAACCTGAGTTTTGTCATTATGTGTGTATGAACATGGGCCTGTCATATTTACTTTCTGGTACAGCTAACCTGTACTATAAAGTAAAGGGGGTTAAAAATCAAGATTCTGTCCTATTTTTTTCAAGTCCCATTATCATCTTTAAAATCTTACAGTTACAGTAATCCTATCACAGTGGTAAGGTTTACAGAACCTCAGTTGGTTTGACCCCTCTGACTTAGGATAATAACTGTTTCTTTTGTGGGAGCCACACATTCCAAGATTTTCATATGCTGTCAGTGGAAAACAAGCTCATTTTCACAAGTTTTTATTTTTTAATTCATTTGCAATTGGGTGTCAAGAATATCGATATTATTGACTAACTTACCTGAATGAGTGGTTGGAAACACATCTGCATTTGCTTTTTGGAAATCAATTGTGCTTTAGCCAGTCAGGATATCTTTATAAATTAGAGAAATCAGTAACACATTTTCTTTTTGCATAAGAGCAGTTATTTACTATAAAGTTTACATGATAGTATTTTTCATTTTTATTTCCCAGTGAAACATAAACATTTGACTTGCTTTAGCTTTATCTGTTATGGGAAATTAATGATCAGTTTGTATAAGAAGTATTTGGTTTGGAAAACTTAAAAATATGTTCTCCTTAATACATGTTGTTATACATCTTTTCTGTTGGTTATTATGGAGATCTCATTTACATGAAAGCACATTGTGCTTCTTTGCTTTAATTTCTTAGTTCATTGTGGTGAAATTGAATATCATAATTCTTAAGAAGATGCCAAATATTCAAAAAAGGGAAATCTTTTTTTTCTTTTTTCTTTTTTTTTGAGTTGGAGTCTCACTCTGTCGCCCAGACTGGGCTCCAGCGATCCTTCTGCCTCAGCCTTCCAAGTAGCCGGAATTACAGCATGCGCTACCACGCCCGGCTGATTTTTTTTTTTTTTTTTTTTGATTTATTGTAGAGATGAGGTCTCGCTGCCCAGGCAGGTCTCGAACCCGCGGGCTCAGGCAATCCACTCACCTCAGCTTCCCAAAGGCGCGGGATTAGTATATCTTAGTTTTAAACACCAAAACTCGGCCAACCACTTGAAAACTGCCTAACCACAGGGAACCAGGCTGTCAAAGACTCAGGGTGTTAGGAAAAGTCTGCGGACCATGGGCGTAATCATCAACGGGCCCAAGGGCATTAAGAAAAGGCAACTCTTTGAGACACGCCTGGGCAGCAAGAGCCATCAGAGACTCCGATACACTGTGGGGCCCCCTGACACACGGAGGGCTTCTGGGAGTCCCACTTGCAGTGAATCATGTTCAAGCCCGGCCCTGGGGAAGGGGTTCCTCCCTGTGATTATGGGCCGAGGTGCACGCCCAGTCCTCATGAGACCGGGGCAGACGTTGCGAGCGGCCTGGGAGGAGGCAGGAGTCACTAACACGCTGCGTATCTCCCCAGGGGCTTCTTTGGGTTTCTGCTGCGCAGGAAGTGCTGTCGAGGGAGCAGGAGGTAAGTCCATGAGGGCAGGCACCGGGGAGGTGGGAGCGTGGTATCCACCTGCCCCTCTCTTCTTCCAGGAGGGCATCTCCTGACTGAGGCAGCTGCTCTGGCTCAAGGACATATACAAAATTTTGAAAACCTCCAAGAAGATGGCATAGAGTCCGCACAAGGATGAGGAAGATAGTGATGAGGAGTTTGTACTCGGGGATTGTGAGCGGCTGGGCCTGGAAGAGGAGGTTGGGGAGGCCGAGCTGCTCTCCTCAGGGGAACAAGCCTCAGCCTGTCTTTCCCACCCAGGGACAGCAGAGAAGCCCTGACGGAGAGGACAGCACCAGGGGAGTCCATAGAGGTTGATGAGGAGACGGAGTGGCCCCAAGGGGAGGAGGCTGTGTAGTTAACCGCACCCTGGGCCAGCCACATAATAAAAATTATTATGTTTTCAACAACAGGTTCATTTTTTGCGGGGGGCCAGCCCCTGCAAGTTTTGGGGAGTCCCTTGGAAGATGTGGTGGTGTTGGCGAATCTGTAGGGACAGATATTAAAAGAAAGAAATATGGAGGGATAGATATAAAGAGGAAGAAAGAGAAAGAAAGTGGACAACTCAGTGAAATGAGCAGAAACCGTTTATTGAAAGTTACAGCAGGTATTTTTCCCCAAATTTACCCAGGCAGTCTCACAAGTCTTTCACGTGAACACAAAGCCAGGTGCAGGAGGGGCATCCCCCACCCACCAGATGCT
>NW_007249667.1:1000271-1072715 GCF_000164805.1 Carlito syrichta | reverse complement strand
GCAAGACAGCATCTCTACAATAAATCAAAAAATTATTCGGGCGTGGTAGCGCGTGCCTGTAGTTCCAACTACTCAGAAGGGAAGGATTGCTGGAGCCCAGCAGGTTGAGGCTGCAGTGGCTGGGAGTGGCCACTGCACTCTAGTCTGGGTGACAGTGTGAGACTTCGACTCAAAAAAAAAAAAAAGAAAAAAGAATTATTTTCATACTTATCCTGTATGTTATGAGAAATTATGATGTAGAAAAATTTTATTCAGCTTTTAAGTCAATAGATTGGTCATATTCATTCAATTTATTTATTCAAAAGTTTTGTGATGATATAAAAGAAATAGCAGATATAATTCCTATTCTTGATCAGATTATTATTGCTATTGTTGTTATTATTATTATTATTATTTTGAGTTGGAGTCTTACTCTCTGTTGCCCAGGCTGGAGTGCAGTGACATGCTCACTGCCACCACAGCCTTGACCTGCTGGGTTCAGATGGTCCTTCCGCCTCAGCCTTCCAAGTAGCTGGAACTCCAGGTACACACCACCATGCGTGGCTAATTTTTTGATTTATTGTAGAGATGAGATCTCACCAATTGTCCGGACTGGTCTTGAACCCACCTGTGAGCTCAGGCAATCCTCTTACCTCGGCCTTCCAAAATGCTGGGATTATAGGCGTGAGCCACCATGCCCGGCCCAAATGATCATTTAAAAGGAAAAGAGTATCCAAGTCAAGAATTATGGCTTTGCCTGTGTAATGGGTTAGAATGAACATAAATATCAGCAGAGTTTTATTTATTCATATGTGTGTGTATAACATATGTAGAATTATTTCTGGCGTGTGTGTGTGTGTGTGTGTGTGTGTGTAATTTCTGCCAGTTTTAGACATAGTAAATCTAAACTGGTTCTTGAGTTAAGAACTGTCATCCCTCAGAATATATTTTATAGAAGTGGTGTCTCTGTCCGAAGTACTGTAAATCTTACTTCTTGATATTAACTGAAATTTTTATTGCTAGTTTTTTCTTAATATATTTCTGAACTTGGGCCTTGGCTTCCACCAATCTTTAGGGTTTGTGTAAGTATTGAAATTTTTTTGAAATTTCACATCCATTTGATATCAGTAACCAGTTGACATAAATACAGTGAGATCTTTGGTATGAAGGTCTTGGGATAGCCAAGGCAGGCAGACCTTGGGTGGGGCTAGACACTGGCTGATCAAAGAAGAAGAGCCTATGGATATTGGACGTCAAAATAGGCCTGAGAAATTTGGAATCAGCTGAAACAGGAAATGTGGAAAAGGCAAGCTGAATATCAGGTAATTGCAAGACCATTGTTTTGGGAAACCTATGGAAAAGGTTTCTGTAATTACAGTGCTGGTACTAATTTTCCTCTAGCTATTTCATGATTCCAGCTGAGTGCAGGATAATCTCACCAGGCATCTTTGTAGCTAGAAGAAAAAGTGCGCTTTTACTAAGTAAAAGTTGGGTATGCAATAGAGTTAAAGAGAAGTTGTTATATATAACAGCAGTCTCAAGAAATAGACTTGAAACTTCTTCACTCTGAGAAGTGTTAGAAATCCAAGGCATTTTTTCTTTGTGTGTGCAGTGTTTTAGTTTACAAATACTTTTCAAAGTTAACTTATGAGTATAATGCAATTTCAGTCAAAATCATTCTGGAATTTTGGGGAAACTTAAAAGAATAATTTAATGGAAAAATAAACATGGGCGTTCTAAAAAAGAAAAGCAATGGGTAATAAAAGAATATAAACACAGATCTATGAAAAAATACTAGGGTCTAGAAACAGACTCAGCAATATATAAATACTTAATAAGATAAATAAATTTTCTCCCCAAAATGAAGCATTATAGTGGAAGTTGAGTAGCTGTTTATTTCAAAAGTAGTCACATCAACATCTTTTTTCTTTTTTGAGTTGGAGTCTCACTCTGTCACCCAGACTGGAGTGCAGTGGCCACTCCTGGCCACTGCAGCCTCGACCTGCTGAGCTCCAGCAATCCTTCCGCCTCAGCCTTTCAAGTAGCTGGAACTACAGGCATGCGCTACCACACCTGGCTAATTTTTTTTATTTATTGTAGAGATGCCCAGGCGGGTCTCGAACCCGCGGGCTCAGGCAATCCACTCACCTCAGCCTCCCAAAGCACGGGATTACAGGCTGAGCCACTGAACCTGGCTCAACATCTTTTACTATATACCAATATAAGTTGAAAATAAATTTAATGAATGAATGAAATTAATGAAAAAGTTGTGTTCTAGAACATAGAATAGGATATATAGCAGAACTGTGAAAGGATATATTTTTTCATTCTAAAGGAATAAAATAAATAAAAAGAAAGATTGATTTGAAAATATTTAAAATGTATACTAGATCAGTTTTTTAAAGGACGGTAGCAAAGTGGGAAAATAGAATTGCGCCAACATGACTGAAAAAGAATATGAATCATAAAGTCCTTGTTCTTTGTTTTGGAAGTTTTTCTAACATTTTATTATAAAAAGTTGCAAATATACAGCAACTTGAGAGTTTCACAGTTGTGAACAAAAGTTATCTGAAAAGGAATTTAGAGGAAAGAGATTTGATTTCAGTGAACAGTTTGCAAACCGGAGAGAGGTAGCCTGTCGTGTAGGATGTAGGTGGGTTCCTCAGAACAAAGGGAGGCTTTGTCTTTTATAGAAAGTGTCAGGTTAGATTCACTCTCAGATCTGGAAATGCAGATAAAGGATTCAAACTTGTCTAGTTCAGATTGACTGATGTGTGCAGAGCTCTGACTGGTTGATGTAGGGCACAGTCTGTTGTTGACTCAGGGGGCATAAGTGCAGATTTTCTGGGACCTTCTAGTCAACAAATGGCTGCTTGGCTCTAATTTGAATTTAGGCCTAGTTAGCTAGTCACTCAGGAGTCATCTTGAGGGATCGGCTCTTTCAAGGTTCACACAGTGAATGCCCATGTAACCACCACCGTCAACTTTTAAAAAAAATTATATTCTTGGCTCACATCTATAATCCAAGCACATTGGTAGTCTGAAGTGAGAGTATAGCTTGAGGCCAGGAGTTTAAGATGAGCCTGGGCAACACTGCGAGATCCTGCCTCTGCAAAAATAAAAAAAATTAGCCAGGCATAGTGGCATGTGCCTAGTCCTAGCTACTCAGGAGGCTGACATGGGAGGATTGCTTGAGGCCAGGAGTATGAGGCTACAGTGAACTATAATTGCTCCATGCATTCCATCCTGGGCAAAGTGATACCCTGTCTCTAAAAAATATATGTATTTTTATTGTGATAAAATACACATAAAATTTACCATTGTAACCATTTTTAAGTGTACAGTTCAGTGGTAGTAAATATATTCATAGTGTTGTGCAACCATCACTGTCATTCATCTCTATACTCTTGTCATCTTGTAAAACTGAAACTCTGTACTCAGTAAATAATGATAACCCAGTCTCCCCTCCCCCGCAACCCCAGAAAACCACCATTCTACTTTCTGTGTCTATGATTTTGTCTACTCTAACTGCCTCATATAAGTGGAATTATATAGTATTTGTCTTTTTGTGATGCCTTATTTCATTTAGCATGATGTCTTCAAGGTTCATTCATATGTTAGTATGTGTCATTTTTTCTCCCTTTTTAGGGCTGGATAATATTCTGTTGTATGTATATACTGTATTTTGCTTATCCATTTATCTGTCAATGGATACCTGGGTTGCTTCCATGTTTTAGCTGTTGTGAATAATACTGTACATGGGTGTACAGATATCTCTTTGAAACATTGTTTTCAATTATTTTCACTATACAAGGGGGGAACGCAAAAACCCCAGAATTTATTTATAAAACAAATTTTGTGTATTTATTCTTACATGTTTAAACTTCAGTCACTTTCAAAGTATTTCATTGTTGATTCAATACACCTAATTGAAATGCTTTTTCCATTGCTCAAAACAGTTTTTAAACTCATCAGTTTTGATGCCTTTTAGTGCTTCTGCTGTTTTTGTTTCACCTCTTGTGCATCAGCAAAACATTTCCCCTTGAGGACTTGCTTCATCAGGGAAAACAAAAGAAAGTCACTTGGGGTGAGATCAGGTGAATAGGGAGGGTAGAACATGGGTGTCATGCTGTTTTTGGTCAAAAGCTGCTGAACTCTTAGTGTGGTATAGACACGTGTGCTTGTAAATCACCCATCGTGAAATGGGCAAACGCATTAAAACAATCTAAAAAAAAGAAAAAATTCACTGAAACTAAATGTAGCCTCTCACAGCAACTCTAACTGGCACACTGATACTGATGAATTCCTAGAACACTTACCTAGTGGGAAAGTCAGTACTACAAGGGGCCTGCCTTCCAAAAAAGAATTCTGTTTTTTGAAGGGTTTCCCCTCATATACCCAGAAGTAAAATTGCTGCCTCATATTCTATTTTAAATTTTTTGAGGAACCAGTACTTGTTCATCTTTATCTCCCAAACACTGAGACTCTTATACATGAGTGGACAAAACATTCAGTTCACACAGAGGGAAATACAGTTGGTAAAATAAGCATTAAAAAGTTTATTATAAGTCATAGTCAAAAATATTGCTCAAATTTATAGCACACAGATATCATTTTATAATTACTGAGGTAATCTCCTTTCATTTACAAAAGAGAACACCTCATGTTGGCAAAGTTGTAGTAAAGTGTGTACACTTTTGTTTTTTAAAAAAAACTAGGAAGCTCATTCATTGCTGGTGAAGAAAATTGGTGTAGCCCCCTGAGAAAAAAGACAAAATGTAGCAAAAGTAAAAAAAAAAAAACCTTCATATCATTTGGTCTAATAATTCTAGCCCTAGGAATCTATCCCAAGGAAATATGTTTGCACACAATAATCGAACCCTAATGTTCGATTATTAACCTCACTGTTCATTGAAAGAGAACTGTTATATATAAGTGATGTTGCATCAATCTGACAGAATCTCATCAAGTCATTATAATGAAAAGTATGAAGATTGAATGTTTGGGAAATATATTTAAGGTATACCGTTAAATAGAATAAAACTCAGAATGTGGTTTAAAGGTTAATACATTTGTGTGAAAGCTAAAAGACAATAAAATAATTCCATTAAAATGATAGTTTGTAGGATTTTAAAAAATAATTAGTTAAAATAATGCTTAATGCAACTTTGCTTTTCCTGTAAATAATCGCCCTTGTAAAGTCAATTAAAAACATCATGAATCAACTCCAGGACATGGAGTTTCGGGTTTCTAAGGTGGGTGGACTGCAGAGATCAGACAGGTTGGCCATTTGGTTTTTTTCCTACAGTCCCAGTCACAAATTTCAGCTCTAAAGACTCCTACACTAAAGGGGGAAACTGGGAGAGCAGATCTCACAAGATTCAAGTCCAGGGGCCCCACATTGGCCAGCTCGCTAAAACTTATTTTAACCTTGCTTTCTACAACTCTTATATGAGGGTAGTAGGAATAACTTATGATGCTTTTTTACAAATAATTTGATGTAAATTATCATGCAATATAAGTAGATACTCAAAGAATATGTATGCAAATTCTGAATCACAAGCTAAGTGGTAAGAAAAATTAATGTAAATGCTCTACTTTCCAGAAGACTAGTCAGAGGCTCTGCATTTTACATCTGTAAAAATAGGGAAGAATATCAATTGAATTAGTAATGTAAAATAAGGTCTGAATCCATAGACTTAGCAAAGATGGAGGATTACATATAAGAGGATACTAGAGGGTGACACTGGCATTAAAAGGAAATGTGTAGACATGACTGTGGCAGAAAAAGAAAATAAACAATATCATACTAGTTGTCAACTGGAAAATTAGTATGCAGGATAAAGCTTAGGAATCTAAACAAGTTTTTGGATTATATTTCTGGGTTGTTCTGATTCAAAAGGGTAACTTTTTTGTCATTGATTGGATGGTATTTTAGTCAGGTCTGGCTGCCATAACAAAATACCACAGACTGGGCAGCTCAAACAACAGGAATTTCTTTTTCATAATTATGAAGACTGAGAAGTTCAAGATCAAGGTGCCAGTTGACTCGGTTCCCTGGTGAGGGATTCTCTTTCTGGCTTGCGGAAAGCCACCTTCTGTGTCTTCATGGGGGGTGGGTATGATGGAGAAGGGAGAAAGAGGAGGCAGTAAACTCTCATCTGTCTCTTCTTATGAGGGCACTAATCCCATCATGAGGGCTCCCTCACAACCTTATCTAATTCTCATTGCCTTGCAAAGATCTCAACTCCAAATATCATCACAGGAGAGATACAGTTCAGTCCATAGAAGATGGTAATCTTGCCAACAGGGACCCTATCTTATGCTTTCAACCTCCAATCAGAGAGCCCATTCCAGTTGTAGCATATATGCTGTCATGAAGATTAGAGTCAGTATTGTTTGATTAAAGGTGATAGCTTGTTAATCTTGCTCATTCTTTTCTAGAACATTAATATGTTAAATATATGCCAAATTTTCTAGGAGGAAAATTTGGGAGGTCCCAAAGGATATGATATAATTTATAATTAAATTAAATTAAGTTTAGGTTCTTGTTAGGAAAAAAGTGATGTTAATGTTTATCTACTCTGAATGTCAAACATTGGATATACTTCGGAATGAGAGACAAAAGAAAAAATGATACATTCTGAGCTTAGCTAGCACTCCTTATGACCGACCCAGTCCATCTTTTCTGTGCCAAAATAATGGTCAGTTCTGTCACTTTAGTTAGAATTATCAGTGCTTTAATCCTCCCACATAGTCAGGTACGGTAGGCACAAAATACTGAAAACTTCCTTTTAGTTTTTGTGTGTTTTTGAAGTGGAAGGACGGGGGCAAGTTAAGAAATCCCTTGGTTTTGTCTTTTGCAGACTCTCTTATTAGTCTACAATGTTATTTTAAAGTATTGACTGTTTTTTAGCAAAGAGGCATTGTCCTGTAGATAGGAAAAAAGGCTCACTCAAAATAAAAGATAACTGGAATAGAATCATAAGTGTTTGGCTTTTTGTTTCTTTGTTTGCTTTTGTTTTTGTTGTTGAATTTTACTCTGTTCTCTTTTGAGGTTCTAGACAGAATTAAATTAGAAAGAAATATGAATGATAAGATTTTAAAAATCATATGAATAATGATTTTATGTTATAAACTACAGTTCCAATCCTTTTATTATTATTATTTTTGCTTTAAGCAAAAAAAAAAGATTTAAAAGTTTTCAAAATAATAAAACTTATGTTTTTGATTATTTTTGTTTCTTTAAATTGATAGGTTATGTAGAAAGATTTTTATGTTTCTGTTTGCATCAAACGATTCCATCTGCTTTCTTGGTTTCTTCTCTCTTCCTATAGAAGCATAATTACTTGCTTCTTTGAAGGAAGCTGAATTTTTAAAAACACACTGACTTGGAAAATACCTTTGGAATACACCTAGGGGACATGATTGTGTGCCATTTATAGCAATCCTCAGTAGGTATTATTTACATTAATTATAATTATAATTTATATTAATCTTTATCACTGTTATTATATAAGATTTGAAGTATAATAGTTTTCAGAACATTAAATTCCTAAGTGGGGAAACAATTAGATTTCCTCATATTTCTTCAATAATTAAATTGTAGCCATGAACACATATTATGGTACCTATTTAAAGATTTTTAAAAATTTGATACCTTTGGTTTTTAAAATATGGTATTTTATTAAACAGTAAAAAAATTACTACCTTTTCCTGTTGAAGACAGATTTATAGGTCATATATATGGGAAAGGGTTTTTCTTTTTCATTAACGTACTCAATATACTAGTAAGTAAACACATGTTCTTATCCTTTTCCTTTAGTTAATGGTTCCTTAGAAAAAATTTAAGAAATGTGATGTAATTATTATAAAAAGTCAGCAAAAACATTAATAAAATATTAAGGTAATTAAAAAACTACTTCCCTATAGGTTTCTGTCAGGGGCTTCCAAAGAAGTCTCAGAAGAATTTGCTTTTTTCACAACCATTTAATTAACTTGAGGAAAGTCCCAAGTGTACCAGTACTACAAACATGCTTCAGAAAGGAGGTACCTATAATGTGCACAGTGATGTTTTCACCAACAGCAAGACCAAAGTTCTGTGGTGTGCAGGTGAAACTCACCTATAATTTGTTAATTTCAGTAGAATTTTAAAAATACAAAACAGACAATTTTGTCATGAACTTTGCCAGAATATCTCCTAAAATCAATCCTCTTATTAGTTGCTTCATAAACCTGTTTTATGGCAAATGTTTGCTTCTCTTCTTCAGGGCAGTACATTCTTTGGTCTGGGCTTCTTTAAAGAAAAGCTGTCCCTTAATACCGCTTTACTTCCCAGAGATGTGTCTTTGGGGGCTACCTTTACCTGCACAAATTTTAAAGGTTTTCTAGCAAGTAAGTGTTGTTGAAGAGTGGTAGGTGGGTCCCTGCTGTGTTTCCCACAGACCGTGGTGTATTGAGAAAGCTCAACTTATACTTATTACAACAAAACAAAATACATGTTGACCTTAAAGGGGAAAAAGTAACTAATCACATTGTGTATTCTTTTTTTCCATTGGATGCATTGCTTAAACTGACTAACATTTATAGAGCACACTGCCTGAAACCCTGCAGTCATCTTCATATGTATTAAGTCAGTTAACTCTTAGAATAACTTTTGAGAAAGAGCTGTTATTCTAATTATACTGATAAAGAACTGAGACTCAGCAAGCAGGCATTTGCCAAGATCCCATAGCTGGTTGGCAATGAAACTACGAATCTGAGGGCTTTTATTTCAAGTCTGTTATGGTACAATTTCTTCTACACCAATTCACTCTTCTTTCTGTATTCTATCCAGTGTAGGCTGCGTATGTAGAGAGGAAAAGGAAAGAACACAGCCTCAAGTTCTTGTTTTTATTTCTGTGAATCTGTCAAGATTATCAGCGTCTCTACCACAGCATAATCCGAGCTACCATTTCTTTCCCTTAGAACACATGGAAACTTTCTGACTGTACTATGCTCTTCCTCTTACAGCAGCCAGTATCTTTTTAAAATGTTGTTTGGACCGTGTCATCCTTCTGCTCAAAAACTTTCAGTGATTTTCCATTGTATTTAGAATAAAATCCTTATTTTTGGTCTGTGAGACCTGGCACATTCTGGCCCCTTCTTATCTCTCCTTTGCTTGCTCAGTATCACCTGAACATAGTTCCTAGAAAACCTTAAGCTCTTCCTTGCCTCAGGACCTTTGCACTTGCACTTTCTTTTGTCTGCAGTTCTGCAGGTTCTTCACTCCTGACCACATCTAGTCCTTCAGATTTCAGCCCAAAGGTCATATTCCTAAAGAAATACCTTCTCCCTCCTTCCAATCCAAGTCTGCCTGTTTTATGAACATTCTTTCTCTTTCCTGGCATTTGTAATTTGCCTTTGTACTCCCTTAGCAATAACAACATTCAGCAAGCTCTTCCAATGTGCCAGTCACCTGCCTTTAACCCTGTTTGTAGATAAGGAAGTAAAATACTTTCCCAGATTACAGCATGTATACAGCCAGGACTTAAACCCAGGTTTTCTTTACAAACCTCTAGACTTTGGGAGGACAGAGACTATGTCTGTGTATTGTTATTTCCCCAGTGCCTGACACTTAGTGGGCTCTCAACAAATATGTATCGAATAAATGAACCTGTAGCAATGACTTTTTTAAATTACAGCTTTATTGAAAATATAATTTACATACAGTAACATCTAACCTTTTAAAATGTGTAATTTAGTGTTTTTTTAGTATATTCACAGAGTTGTATAAATATCATTATTATCTAATTTTAGAACATTTCACTGCCCCAAAAAGAAACTCTGTACCCATTAGCAATTACTTCGCATTTCCCTTTTCCATCAGTCCCTGGAAACCACTAATTTTATTCTGGAAATTTCATATAGATGGAAGCATACAATATATGGCCTTTGGTGATTGGCGTCTTTCATTTAGCTTAATGTTTTCAAGGTTGCATCCATTTTGTAACATGTATCAGTGCTTCATTGCTATTTATTACTGAATATCATTGTATTATGTGGATAGGATATTCCATATTTATGCATTAATTCATCACTTGATGGGCATTTGGGTTTCTACTTTTGGCTTTATGAACAACACTTCTATGAACATTTTTATACATGTTTTGTATAGACATGTATTTTCAATTCTCATCAGTTATATACCTAGCGGTAGAATTGCTGGGTCATGTGATAACTCTATTTTTAACATTTTGGAGAAGTAACAAACTGTTTTTCAGAGTGACACAATGACTAAGAAAACCAGAGCTGGGCAGTATTTAAAACAGTAATAACATATTTTATTCAGGACTATTGCAATAGGGGAAGGGAAACCCCAGTATAGAACTGAGCTCAGTTCTGGAATACAACAAGGAAAAGTGGGAATTTATAGCCAAGGAACAGGGTGAGGGTGTGTGTATGTGTGTCAGTGGACTGAAAACTGCTAAGAAGGTAGGATAAAATGACCTAACAGGATTCTGGCTGAAGGCTGGCCAGAGTGATGAGTTATATCACCTATGGGATGATAGGGGTTGAGGAGTTTGTCAGACATTGAGGGTGATCAGAAGTTGGGGAGATTGCAGCTAAACCATCTTGATAGAATTCTTGCTAAAATTGGGCAATGCAAAGTTGGACAAGAAGTCCAAAAGTTGAGGCCTAGTTGGGAAGAGGATTTTGAGAAGCTTGACTAAGGTTTGCTCGAGGAAGTGTTCTTTGTCATATCGAAAACAGACAATTCAGGTACCATGCTTTGCCTAGCAAGGAGGCTTCCTCCTAAATTCCCTTAAATTCTACACAGTGACATTTCATTAGGCATCCAGCAGATATTCGTTGACATGGTGTTGGCTCAGCTAGGAGTATTTTCTTCAAGCTGGTAAAGTTGCTTTATTTTCTATTTCATGCTTATATACTAGTGTTTTGTTGGTTTTTTGTTTGTTTGCTTATTTGTTTGTTTTACATATATATGGAAAGATTGGCCAATGAATAGTTTAGGCCTCTTTGGAAATCTCATGTATGCTGTAAAGGGCAACATCACATATTATTGTAGGGTTCACGGTTTAGGACACTTGGCCTTATTTTGGTAAATTACTATTTCTACCAGAAATGCAGATTTGAAAATAATTTATTATATCTATTTCTTCTTTTTCTTTTTTACTGTTCTTCCATTCATAACAAGTATTTTCTTTTCATGCCTCAGAGTGGATAATGGCTCTGTTCTAGTACTAAGTTGTTTTTATGACTATTATTTTGTCCCACATACTGAAGCATAGTTAGAGTAGGTTGCTTACAAATTAACCAGCAATGGCCAGGAATGGTTTTAACTTTCTCACAAATTGTTTCCTCCCGTATTTTTCTACTTTACCACCACCCATCTGCAATATGTTGTATATCTTCAATCAATGCAAATTCAAGCTAATCTTGAGAATTTAGCAGTGCTCCTGAAAATAATTGGCTGTATTGGGGCCTTGGGAATCCAGAGTTTTTAATCACTCAGTTGGAGAAATGGAGACCTCCTCCGAGTGACTGAAGCAGAGCTTCCTAACCTTCACTAAGTTTCACTGTAGCCTTTTCTAACGTGTGCCAGCTCCCATTGTATGTGGTTTTTATCACAGGAAGTGGATTCTAATGATTATAATTGCTTGGGTTACATTAATATTCATGGCACATGCCTCTTACCTTGCATGGCTCTCATTCTCTGTGTGTTTCATTAATATGCCATTTTGCCTTTCATTTTGGCATGGGTAACCATGATTTTAGAGGGTGTAAAACAGAGAGCAGCTGGGGAAAGGATGAATACACAGAATCCAGTGCCGGGATTAACATACTAATGCAGATATTCTGAGACAGATCTTTTGAGGCAGGTTAAAAGGAAACGTTAAGTGGAACCAAAACAGACCCTGCACTGGCACGTGATGCTAGTCAAGGAGTTGCTTGACTTTACTCTGCTGCGTTTTGCTCTCTGATTGCCAGCTGCTTCAAGCCAGCTGCTTCAGCACAGCATAAATGAAGGAAAGAATATCATCACTGTATATTTTCTGTATGAAAATCTGCCAGTAATTTCTGAGGTTTAGAATGTTGACACTAGTATACAGATGGAAACTAAAAGCTTAAAAATCTAAAAGGAAAATATCTTATCCTTCACCTCTCTGCAGAATTATTTTTAAAAGGTAGTGCCTTGACTGTTTGGAAAACTTTCAAAAGACAGGGAAAAAACATTTTTCACTTTTTATTATAATGTGATTAGATATAATTGAATTTTAATAAGTACATTACAGTAGTGAATTTAGATGGGCATACAGTATAACTATTTTAAGTTTAATGGAAGTAGATTTGCATAACGAGAAGTGTCTATTGGAATTTAAGTGCTATTCCACAATGGACATTCCTCACAGGAGCCTGATATGTAATTCAGCCCTTCTCTTCTGCTGCCTGTTTTCTCATTTCACCATCAATGTGATGTCTTGCAGTAGACATTATCACTCCTTTTTGTGTTCTTTTGCTTGAGTTTTATTACTGGAAGTTTTCTCTAACTTGTTACTTCTGTGAAGCTTTGGATGCTCATCAAGAGACAAGTGCTTGGATGAATCTAGAGTCTATAATACTCAGTGATCTATCACAGAAACAAAGAACAGAGTACCACATGTTCTTACTCATAAGCTGACCCTGAATATTTACCATAATATTTTAAGAAAGGGATTGGCAGTAGCGGGATACTGCCAGGGTGGGAGTGGGGAGGATTTCAACATCAATTAGGGTACCTGATCTCAAATCAGGCAAAGTGGGGACCAAAGGCCCAAACTTTACCTATATGATGCCCACTTGTATATCTGATTCTGAATTGTACACCACATCTTTAAAATAAAATATATTTAAAAAGAGACAAGTGCCTTTTTTTTGAGTCAAAGTCTCACTGTGTCAACCAGGTTGGAGTGTATGCTGAAGGCCACTGCAACCTCAACCTGCTGGGCTCAGCCGATCCTTCCACCTCAGCCTTCCAAGTAGCTGGAACTACATACCCATGCCACAACACCCAGCTAATTTTTTTATTTTTTGTAGAGACAAGGTCTTGCCAAGTTGCCCAGGCTGGACTTGAACCCCTGAGCTCAGGCAATCATTGCTACCATGCCAGCCTGAGAGACAAGAACTTAAGAGCTTTAGTAATTGTCGTTGTGAACCTGCCAGATCCATGTGGAAGCATAGTTTGGCCCACAGTTTGGCTATCAGTGTGCCCCTTTTGAGTTGTGCTCCAGGGCCTGCATGCATAGTAGGCTCTTCCCCTCAGATAAGTGCTTCTCAAAAGCCCTAGAGACTGATATGGAGATGGATGCCCTGGGCAGCTGGGCCACAGGCCAAAGTAGCTCACTGCTGAAACACAGTGTCTTTGAAGTTCTTTTAAATCAGGCTAATTTTGCATCCTACCCTGCCATATATCCATGATTATTTTAATATAAAAGATTTAATTTTGTAATCATCAAGTAAAATTGATGCTCTAGGAAGGCATGGCGTGTTTAAGTTGGGGTTTCTTGATGTGATGTGTACCCCGGTTTGGAGAATCGTGGACTCAGTGTGCCTTTTAGCCTTTTCTTTGAAATGGACCTATTGGACACCAGGTACACTCAGAACATGTAGTGGTAGAAATTGGAAAATTAGTAGCTTACTTTGGCTTTCTATTCTTAGTATTGTAAAAAGAGGCCATACTGTAAGTTCAGTGGTCTGAGTTCTAGACCTGGCTCACTATTAACTTGTGATGTACAAGTTACTTAACATCTTCAGGCTTGCATCTCATCTATAAAACTAGGGCATTAACTATAAGAGACAAAAGAAATGAACACCATTTTCCAAAGTGCTCTTTGTTCATTACGACTTGCCCAAGATATTCTAAGAGTGCTTGCCAGGGGATGAGAGGAGGGGAAATGGGAAATTGTGGTTTAATAGGTAGAAGTTTCAGTTTTGCAAGATGAAAAAGTTCTGGAGATTGCACAAAAATGTGAACATATTTAACACTACTAAACTGTACACTTGAAAATGATTAAAATGATAGACTTTATATGCATATTATGTACATTTTACCACAGTTTAAAAAAACTACATTCTAAAGGCTCTATCTTTAAACAAGTATAAATTGTGTCTCCCACCCCCTTCTGGAGAGTGACAGTGTATTTAGCATATCCAAGCCTCTTAGACATCCTGCACTAAAAAATCTTTTCAACTTTAACCCAGTATTTCTCAGATTATCCCTCCTCCAACTAATTTGATATCTCTTAATAGCCTATGAGCTTACATTTGTAGGAGCCTCATTTGGGAAAAAGTTATCTGAGGTCTTTTCAGTTCAAACTTGTTCTTATTCTTCAAAGACACCATATGAAACTACGGGCTATGCCAAAGTAAGATGTGGATAGCCCTGTTGATAAAGATTAATTTAGGGCTTCCCTGTCTTTTCCATATCATGATAAGTATGGAAAGTAGCAATATTTGCATGACACACTGGGGTAAACAGACAGGGTGGCTCAGAGCTGGGGAGCTGGATAACTCAATGAAAACAACCTTGGATGAAGATCTGATAACCAGATGTTTAAAGGGTATCATTGAGGAAACTGCATGAATGTCTTGTTCTTCAGATGTCATCAGCGTCTTTGGCCTGTCAAAGAGGCATTAGAAGCAGAACATACTAAACTCTGTGCTATTTGCTTGTCCTTGGCAGCAATTTATTTTCCACTTCAGGTGAGCCAGAAACTCTTCTTATTATGGATATTACTGTCATTAGACCCAACTGAAAATCATTAGTGGTATGAGAGTGAGAAATGAGGATTTCCAGGAGGATGATACTGTTCTACAGTTTATTTCATACACTTAAATGATTAATTCAGTAGTCTCCTATTTTTAAAATGAGAGCATATGTATTAATGTCATAAGCAGAATAATTCTCATTTAATTTAGGAATTTTTTTTTCAACTTCACATTTCCTAGAAGAATAAGTATTTGGTACAGTGATATCGATTAGATGTGAGGTGCAAAGTACATTCATATTAGCACATTCTTAAAAGAAGTGTGGTGTTTATCAGTGAGTGAGATCAACTTAAACCTTTTTTCTGAAGTCATCCTCAGCCTTATTCTCCACCCTGTTCCCCTCAGTTGGTGTCATTCTGTAATATCATATCTTCTGAATGACTTAAATGACTTAAAGATTCTACGCTGAAGGAAAAAAACAAGAGATTAGATTAGATTTGAAAATGACCTACATCATTGTTCAGTGAGTATTTTTATTCAGCTCACCTACAAACTAAGTACTCATGATCCACTTACTGGTAGACTTTGGATTTCAGAAATGCCATGTCTTCCCCAGATTATCCTTTGTACTTACTGCCATTTTTCCCTTAAAACAATCTTTTTGTTTTTGCCCTTATGTACTCTGTATTTTCTCTGAGAATCCTACCAGAGAGAGTTTTAAATTTTTAAAACTAAACGCAACACTGCATCCTTGCTTAGTGTCAGGGAGTCACTGTGAAATCTCATTGACAGTCTATTTGGGCTTTTGAGCCAGAGGTTTAATTACCACCTATTGAGCAAGTCTCATTTGTTACTTCTTGGATTCTGGCCAGGCAGAGCTAATTCCTTTGAGCAGAATAAGCTAGAATTGGAAAAGTGATGCAGCCACTTCAGCTAGTCCAACATCAGGTGTGGATGAAGGAATTCCAAGTGTTTCCATTGAAATCCAGAATCCAAAGTGGTATGCAATCATGAGGGTCAGTGAAGGTGTGTGATAAACCAAAGAGGGGGAAAAGAGAGAGCATGATAACTAACAAGCTTGCAGTTCTCAGAAGTCCAGATAGGCTGTGCTGGCCCCCACCAGTTGGCACTGAGGCTGGGTTTCAATCAGTCTTTGGAAAAGAAGACTGAAAGGGATATTCAGCAGATTACTAGAATGAGACTGGGGGGAAAAGCAGAAGAAACTCAGTAATAAAAACTAAGAAAAATTAATAGACTATTCATTTATTTAGCTATTTAGCTATCGATCTCTAGATCAAGACTTAATCTAATCCTGTGGAACATTTCAAATGAATGAGATAGATCTAGAAATGAAAACTCTCCATAATATATTAAGTGAAAATTCAAGTTGTAGTATATTATATAATATGTAGTATATTATATAACATTTTTGGGAAAAATGTATGATTTTGGTGAAAGAAATTTTGGGACATGACAAGGCAGAACTCTACTCAGATCATTGAATTGGGTTTTTAAAAAATCTTAATACTTTCGAAATTAAGAGAAAAAAATCACACAGTTACTTTAAATTGGCTATTCTGTTTTGTACTCTAATAATGTAGAAAGTAAATAGTTATATGATTTTCTATATACCATTAATCAAGTGTCTGATTTAGATGACTGGTCTTCTTCCCAACATAGATAGCACTTTGACAGTTAGGAAAAGTAAACCACACCCAAACTGTTTATGTCCCACTCCTCAACACACTCATTTAAATTTGATAGAAGGTAATGCAACTTATACATATCTGTGGATGACCAGGTCTGATTGGTACATGGAAAAGAAAAGTCATTAGACACATTGTGACTTCAAATAATAAGGCTGAGTAATAGGCTTTGCTTTAATAAGATTTTGAGAGATTAAACCACCTAAATCTTTGTAATGCTATCAGGTAAAGTTAAGGAAACCAGCACTACACATGATAAACAATGGCAGTCTAATGAGAACTCCTGCAAAATTAGATGCGATGGGTTTCTCCTAAGACATTGCACTGGAATTAGTTTGTTTGCCAGTAAGTAGTGGTACTATGGTGAAAAATGCTGTCTTGGCATTTGTATTCTTTTTGGTACAGATATACAATCTCTTAGAATGATTTCAAATTAATTAGTATTGCAGCTGAACTATGAGATGATATCACAATTTGGATTATTGAGTGAATTTAGTAATTTTGAATACAGTTAGTTTATTCTCTCTAGCTTAATACCAAGTAATGGAACATTTAAAAATTATCTCTTGGTTATGAAGGTGATACCAGTGGCATGCCAATATGGTAAGAATAATTCTTATCCCTTCCAAAGGATTTTTATGAGGAATAAAGATGAAGATAATTACTTTAAAGCATGTTACAAATCTATTAAAATATATCCTAGCCATGAAAAATTATTATTGTAGGCAGCATATGGGTTTGACCAATTTTAAGCAAACCAGAAAAAATGGACCTGCAAGTTATCAGACTTTAGGACTTTTGCCAATGTAATCAGTGAAAAGGGGTACCTCAGTGTGGGCTTGAGGTCTCTTGTGAAAGAGGTATTGATTTCAACTCTTTACTTGTTAGTAAGATTAGCCTTTTGTGATTTGAGTTGTAAAAGTTTGTGAACTTTTAGCTTAAATGCTATCCAAGATTTGTCATTAGAGATTTGTCATTTGTTTTAGTTGAAAAGAGCCTTATAGTCCAGATTCCTCGATTTATAAATAAGAAAGGTTGATCCAGAGACATTAAGCTATTGGCCCAAGAGAGAGCAAATCTGATCCCTAGATCGTTTCTAGGAAACAGTGTTCCATGGAGCTAGAAAGGACTGAAGGACAGTGCAAATAACTAAGTTCTTGTAATAGTTTAATACAACATTGACACCGAATCCAAAGTGTAGCTTATAGGCCTTTGATGTTGAGAAGGTGCAACTGGACATTTTAACTATTTATCAGTGGAATAGAAAAATAAGGATTTTAAAAACTGTAATTATATTTTATGGCTTTAGTTTTGGGAACATTGCCAAAATTAGATGTGTTAATTATCAGTTCATCTGGTGACACAAATTAATTACACTTATTGGGTTATAATAAAAGTATTGTGAATCCTAGTTAGCATGTTACTTTCATTCTTTCTAGTGTAATTATTATGTTATTATAAATTTGTTACCATGCAGTAACTTACCTTCTATAAATTATGCTGCTTACAACCCTCCTGGAAAGAGCTAGTTGCTGATTATATGGCAGCATATAACTTACCTTCTATAAATTATGCTGCTGTATGCCCTCCTGGAAAGAGCTGGTTGCTGATTATATGGTAGTATGATAGATTCTCTGCATCAGGTTCATTCCTACTATTGTAAAGCTTAAAAAAGAGAACAAAGAACAGAGTACCACATGTTCTCACTCATAAGTGGACCCTGAACAATTATCATAAAATGATAAGAAAGGGATTGGCAGTAGTGGGGTACTGTGGAGGGTGGGGAGGAGGTACATTTCATCAATAAGGGTACCTAATCTTAAACCAGGTGAAGTGGGGACCAAAGTGAGGCCCAAACTTTACCTTACAATGATCATTTATTTGTGTACCTAATCCTGAATTGTACCCCACATCTTTAAAATAAATAAATAACAAAGCTTGAAAAAGTAAAGAACAAAAAGACTCATGGTTGTATGGATGGCTTTATGGGTGATAAAGTTTGAATTAGCATATGTAGGGCATCCCAAGATAATTAATGTCCACTCTATTGGTTAATTGGTGGGGGTTAATTCTTAGTATTTCATTTGCATTATAGTTAGCTGTAGCTCAGCAGTTAAGTCATGACACTACCAGTTTACTCTGACACTGAAGGATGATGATGGTGCTTGGGTGGGTGACTCTACCTGGTACATGCTGCTAATAATAAATCAGAGTTACTGGCTTCCTGAGTGGCTCTCCTTCTGTGGCTTAGGAATAGTCTTTTAGGTTCTTTAATATATCTGTGTGTTTATCCATATGGAGTCATAAATTCACTGAAACAAATGCAATCAGCCCTCCATGTCTGCGGGTTCCACATCTGTAAATTCAATCAACCATGCTTTGAAAATGCTCCAACAAAGAAAAAAAAAGTTGCATCTGTATTGAACACGTACAAACTTTTTTCTTGTCATTATACTAAACAATATAGTATAACGGCTATTTACATAATATTTACATTGTATTATGAGTAATCTAGAGATGATTTAAAGTATATAGGAGGATGCAGTAGGTTACATGCAAATACTTTGACATTTTATATAAAGGAATTGAACATCCTCTGACTTTGGTATCCATGGGGATAGGCATTCCTGGAACCAATCCTCTAGGATTACTGAGGGACAACTGTAATTTCACATAAGATTTTGTAATTGTAGCATTGTAAACATTAAAAATTGTTCTGTGTTTTTGTACTATCTTTGTAAAATTGGAATTCAGATACATATAAATATATATTAAACATACATAATACGTTTCCTCTTTGATTATCCTAGAAAAACTTCTTAGGAGAGTTTTGTTGTTGTTGTCATTGTTACTATTCTTCTGTCAATTTATTGTTAAAAATCTTGTTTTAAACTAAAATATTCTTTTAAAATTTCCCCAAAATTTCTGTTTTAAGAAATGACTTATTCATTGAAATGAAAAGCAGCATGTATTGGTTGTTTTTAAAACAAAATTGGGGCAACCCTCTCGGGTCCCGTCCTACTGTGGGAGCTTTTCTGTCCTCTTAATAAATCCTGCTTTCTAAAAATCAAACAAACAAAAACCCCAGAAAATGAAATTGGTTGGTTTTATTACAAAAATAATATAAATATGTGTAAAAAAATTTAAGATGAGATAATGTAAAAAATGTAAAATGAAAATTTGATGTAATTCTACCCTCTAAAGGTAACTGCTTAGTGGCTTCTAGTTTTATGTCATACTTTGGAAACCTTTTCTCACTTGATTAAAAAAATCACTACTATGTATAGTAGAAAATTTTAAGTCTACAGTGAAGTAAAATAAAAGTTGTTCATAATTTTACTACTCAGAGGTGAGCACTTTTGGAACCTTTGCTGTATTTATATCCTTCCGCTTTTCTTTTTATGCTATGTATATTACAGAAACTGTACATATGTTGATGCACCTATATAGACAGCTAATGTATTATCCAAGCATTTTTTAACAAAAGGTGTCAAATTATACATAAATATAAAAATCTGCTTTTTAGACTAAAATGGAGTGATCATTTGCTCATGTAATTTATAACTTGATTTTTAATGACTGCATATCATTCTATCCTATAATATGTAACCATTTTTCTTGTTGGATATTTAGTTTTTTGTTTTTTTACTTCTATATATAATATATTTACAGATCTATTTTGCTGGTTATCCTTGAGCATAATATTTACACATAGTCATTATTATCTTCTTAGGATAAATTCCTAGCTTTGTAGTGATTTTTAAAGAAGAACAAAAATGTGATCAATTCACACATACAAACTTCCGGGATTGACAAGTAGATGCACAAGATCCCATTAGTTTTAGAATGACTTTAACAAGTAAACTTGAAGATTCAAATTTCAGACTTTTAATTTAAATAGATAGTCTTCTAGCCTTAAGCATTCTGAGTTTGAGTACTCAAATATGGTAGCTAAATATATAATCACCACATTTCCATTGATTGTTTGGAACTGTGTATGTCACACCTAATCCAAATCCAGAGTCAAACACAGGTTTTATGGGATGCTGAGAAACAAGTAGCTAGATTTTCTTGGAGAGGATATGATGGCTTCCCAAGATGATGTTTTCAATTTATTTCTTGTTTTTAGTAGACCTCACTCTAGGAGAGAAAATAAAATATATTATTTTATTTCAAAATAAAAGCAAAAAAAAAAAGCTAACTGTGAAAAACGTAAAAGGATACTACCTCAAATGTTGATTAAAACAATAGTTATTTGACTAGAATACAATTACAACTTTATAAATCAAGTAACTGTAATAGCTACCGTTTAGTGAGCTCCCATTTGGTACCTTACAGGGCTCTAGGAGCTTCTTATCATTCTTGTTCATCCTTATTAAGGCCAGGTTAATAATATATGTAGGGCAGGTTCGAGTGTTTCCATTTTTTTTTTTAGTTTGAGTCTCACTCTGTTGCCCAGACTGAGTGCAGTGGCATGCTCCCGGCCATCGCAACCTCAACCTGCTGGGCTCTGGAGACCCTTCCGCCTCAGCCTTCCTAGTAACTAGAACTACCAGTGTGCGCTACCACGCCCAGCTAATTTTTTTGTTTATTGTAGAGATAAGGTCTCGCCAAGTTGACCAGGCGGGTCTCAAACCTGCAGGCTCAGGCAACCCACTCACCTCAGCCTCCCAAAGCGTGGGATTACGGGCTGAACCACTGAGTCTGGCTGAGTGTTTCAATTTTAAATGTTCCTCAAATTATTCATCTTCTTGATTTTTGAATCTAGGAAATTTTTGGACATCTCTCTACAATTTATTAAACCTTTTTCAGTGAATTAATCATTTCCTTTAAGATTGCAGTGCTCTTATAGAAATTATTTTAAGTATGATTTGGCCGAGCCTGTAACAGAAGTTTTAATCATTTCATTAATGCCATAGTTTATCTGAGACATAAAGACTTTTAGGACTTTAAATGACACCTTCAATGAAACCAGTTTCCATGATTTCAAGTAGTTTTTAACATGATTTTACTCTTTTAGAATTTATGTTTTAGCAGAGTGAAACGAGGAATTCAGATGTAATAGTGGGTATACAGTAATGAGTTTCATTTACAGGTTGCTATTTTTATCCAAGGGATCAGTGTTCTCTAAAATGATAATTGTAAGAGATAACTAAAATTATTTTTGAAATATTTTGAATTGATACATCAATGTTTCACTAGAGAAACAGAACCAGTAGGAGATAGATAGATGATAGAGAGAGAGAGAGAGAGAGAGAGAGAGAGAGAGAGAGAGAGAGAGATAGACAGACACAGAGAGAGATTGGTTGAATCAAGGAGAGTTGACTTACACAATTGTGGGTGCTGGCTAGGCAATTCTGAAATGGGTAGGGCAGTCCATCCAATCAGGAAGGGCAGGCTAAAATGCTTGGGTACCAGCTGAAGCTGCTGTCTACAGATAGAATTTCTTCTGTATCAGAGAAGCTGCAGTTCTGCTCTTAAGACCTTTCAATGAATTGAGTCAGGCCCTTCTAGATCATCTAGGATAATCTTCTTTACTTAAAATCAATGGATTATGTATTTTAATCACATCTACAAAATACCTCCAGAGCAATACTTAGTGTTTGATTAAATAACTAGAGGCTGTAGCCTAGCCAAGTTAACAGACAAAACACTGTCACATTTGATATCTGAACCACTCATAAATCATATAAAAATATCAGCTTCATTAATAAAAAAGTGTAATGTATTCATTATTAAAAACCAGAAATATCCAACTTGACTACTTAATGCTGGTATTAGTTTGGGTCATACAAATGTTGTATGTTACCTAAAATAAAATCTACCCTTGAAATAATAATATTTAACCAGAATTGAGAATATCAGAAAGAAAGTATATGAGGCTATAATTACAATTTCTAAAAAGTTTTGGGGAATGGCAGCATCATTGGGACACAGATGACTTCCCAACAGGATTTAAAGGGATGAACATTTATTTAAATCTGTGCTTCTCAAAAGGTGCTTATAATTCCCCTGACGTACATTCTTATTTTCTTCTGTCATTAGAAGTACTTTAGTAGAAAATATCAGAGAGGTATTGCTTTTATTTAACGTGAACCAGAGGCTAGCAAATCATTTTCTGTAAAGGGCCATACAGTAAACATTTGTAACTTTGCCAGCTGTACAGTTTCTGTCACAGCTATTTAGTTCAGCTGTTGTAGTGTGAAAGCAGTCATAGACAATACATAAACTAATGAGTGTGGCTGTGTTTATAAAATTTATTTACTTTTACAGGCAGTGGACTGGTTTTTGCCTGCAGGCTGCATTTACCTATCCCTTATGTAGTCACTTACTCTGCTTGTAATGCTGTACATATCTGGTGACAGGATATATTTCAGCACAATTTATAAACTTAGGAATTGACCAAATATTTATTGAATACCTTTTTTTTCCTGATATTTCAGTAAGAACATGGAGGAATCAGACAAATGGAGTGGAGCAGTACCCAATCTTGTTAGGGAATTAAGGCTATTTATATATAAAATTATTAGCAAACGACATAGAATTATATGACATATATTTTATATATGATTGTATAACATACTGTGTATTGACTTCTCTATATCATATATGTAATGAGGTATATTCCCTCAACTCTCAAGAAAGGAAAAAAGGAAGCATTTGTGTCTGTTTTGTAGCACAGAAGCTAGGCCAGGTGGGGAGATTTCCTCATGAACATATGGAGGCAGCACTGCGAGGCCGGCTGCTGACTGCCAATTTCCTGGCTTTGATTCCTCCTCCCAGCATCTTTATTAACTAATAATAATAAGAGAACAAAGGAAACTGAAAAATTACTTGAGCATATATGGAGAGGACATAGGCATTTGGTCAAATATCATAGACATCCAAATACTTGGGTTTGAGATTCTAAATTCATGGCAGAAATGCCATTTTTTGCTCTAATACTATGTAATAAATTATAGTTCAAGCACAGGCTAAGAAATCAGGAAATTTTACTAGTCTCTAGAAAAATGACCTAAGGAATGGCACTTACCATCTCTGGGACTATTAATTTCTTTATCTGTTGTAGTTATACCCTGTGTCAGTGATCTTTAAACTAGAGTATATCAGTTCCTGTGTGTTAGAAAGGTGACTCAGGTGGCAGTGTAGAGGATGGCTTAGACTGAGTGCTGAGAGATGGCATCTAGGAGACAGACTGGAGGATATAAGCTTCCAGGGAAGAGAAAGGAGGATTGGACTGTAGAGGGCAGTGCAGATGGAATGATCCGACTAGAGACATCTGTGAATACATGCTTGTGGACAGGCTTTATGTGAACCCAGGATGAGCGCTGCTGTGGGAGTCTTCCAGTGAAACAGGCCCTTAGAGCAATGGTTAGGAACTGAAGTGTCAGAGCTAGGTGTTCCAGGGTCTGCCACTTGCTAGCTTTGTGACTTTGGGCATGTAACTTAAAGTGATTTAATCTTCACTTTCCTTATCTGTAAAAACAGGTGGAATAATAACACTTTTAAGGTTGTTGTGAAAATTAACATTCAATAAATGTAAAGCATTTAATCCATTGCTGTTTGCTTTATGAAGATCCCATGAGTGTTTGCTGCCATTATTATGCTTATGTTAGAAGAAATCAAGTTTTAGCGCCAATGAAACTTTTCAGCCATTTACAAATTGCAATTGATCATATTAAAGTTTTTATAATTTTCAGGAACTAGAACACACTCTATTTTTTCTAACTTGGGAATAAAGTTATATTTTATATTTTCATTTTGATCAAAAGTGATAGGAGCAAGACCATTTTAGATGGTCATTTTTTTCTGTTTCCTGGTTTTAGAAGAGTAGATACCTGTTCTCTATAATTTGGTATGGCAGTTGTATAATGCTTAGGTTTTGTTCCTAGGAAGTCAGCAGAAATCAGAGAAAAGTACATGTCAATTCTGTACAAGAAAAAGAGGAAAGGAAGAGTGGAAAAACACGGTGTCACTAGTGCTCTGTGACAGAAGAGAAAGAGGTTGTGTTTCATACTAAACTGAGGTAGACTTTATGTTTAAAAAAATGCTCTCTTCAGTACACTGCAAGTAGGAATTTTTAAAAGTATTTCTTTTCATCACCTAGGCTCCTATTTTATTTTCTCTGCAGCTGTTGATTTGTCTCATGTTACATTTCCATTATTTCTATATCTGGTTTTGCTTGTGATGAAGCCAGAGAAATACCTCATTTTAATAGTTTCTATGTTTTGTGTGTTTTTCATTCTTCAGGAGGCATTTAAACTAGTAGTCACACCATCTCCTGTAATGACACGCCTCTCTGCTTATTCTCCTTCTGTTGGCAGACAGTATATATGGAGAAGAGTGTGTGTGTATGTGTGTGTGTGAGATGACTGTTTGCTATGTAGTTGCCTGGAACGCTGTGAAACTCACATATTCGGTGTATTGGTCTCTTTTTTTTTTGTTTTTCTGTGTGCCATCCAATACTCCCAGAGTGTCTTTTCCACACTTTCTGTATCAAAGACAACCAGAAAATAAAGAAGACATTCTAGCGAATTTTACTTTCTAGCAAATTGTATATTGTGGCTTTTCTTTCAATAGTATTTTATATAGAAATAGATTTTATGTCCTCCCAATTTTATATAAAAAATATTTTGTTACAATTCGAAAAAATCAAACTCAGGAAATTAAAAGACAGCCTTTGGAAAAGTCACATCAACTGTGACAGATTAAGAAGTTAACATGCTAAAGAAAGAGTAAGTGATAAGATCAAGCCACTGTACTTCATCTCTGAAAAACAACAACAACACAATCTTCAAGAGAGAAAATTATTATGTAGCTATAAAAATCATATTTTTTTAAAGAATGTTTAATGGCATTAGAAAATGTTCACACTACAATTTTAAGTAAAGATGAATGAATGGAACCCAATAAAGAATCAGCTCAAGGAGCACAATCTTTCAATATCTGTGCTTATGTCCTGATCATTAGGCAGTGCTACCTCTTTGTGTGTGAAAATCTGGCACTGGATTTTTTCATGACACATAATAAGATACACAAACAAGAGACAGAATAAAACAAGCATTAGACCAGGCAGGCATCATCCTTCATTGCTAATGATAGCCTTGAGGGAGAGAGTCATAGCCGTTTGGCCTGAGGTTTGTGTGGTAATAAAATGGCTAAGTAATCAGCCACCACCCCCTTTCACTCTCTGCTCAGGAGGAAGTCATTGCAGAGCCCATGTGCCCTAGACTGAGGCTGTGGTTTGGGGCAGTCCCTTGCTCACAGATCCCAGAGGGCTCCCAAGCCCAGCCATTCATCCTGGCCTTGGAGCAAGCACCAGGTTGCCATTTTAGAGGAGGCAGCACTCAGTGGAGACATCAAAAGGCAAATCTGAAGCTTGGACACTACTCTTCGTTTTGTCCTTTCAAGTATACTGTGTTTACCCAAAAGGAAGGCATATCTGAGGAGATATACCTTGAGGTCAGGCAGAGCTGTGCTCAAGTCAGGATTCAGCTGCCTAATAGCTGCATGTCCTTGGACAAGTCCTTGTCGCTGACATAACCTCAGTGTCAGTCTTATGCAATGGGGATAATAGTAATAACTTTGTAGTGGGGATTCAATGATAACAAATAGACCTCAAGCACCTGAAACAGTGTCCGACACATAGTAGCACTCAGTAGATGGTACTGCGATCTCTTCAAATCGCAGTTTGTTGAATTAAAACAAGTGTTTACAATTACTTATAAGAGATTTTTTTGGTCCCCTTAATGTTTTGAAGATAATAATCCGAACTATATTGAAGGTGACATTTTTACAAATCACTATATTAGCTTACTAAGTAGTCATGTTAACTGTTTCTCCATGCTTTTGTCTGCTTACTTGTTCATGTGCATGATTTTATCTAGCAATTATTCTTAAGAAAAACAGCATAAGCAGGTCATTCAGTAGCTGTTTTTTTTTTCCTTTTCTGTCTTCTATTTTTTGATGGGGATGGGGGAATGATTTCTTTAAAAATTTTCTGTATTTTAAAAAATGTTTTGAGAAAACAACCTTAAAAAGCAAAAGCAATCACGTCTTTTTGGGAAGTATAGGTTAGTTTTTATAGAAATGTGATGACTGGCCTTCCAATGATAATACCAGTTTGCAGTACCGCTGGTCAGAGGTGCTTCTGAGTTTGTGGCACAGGATTTCTTGGTGTGAGGTTGACTGATTCAGACCCAGGACTGTGACTTCATTAACCTTGAGTTTTAACCAACTCCACTGATCTGCCTGGAGAAAAACTGCTGGGTTCTAAGGTTCTAGGCATTGGGCAATTGCTAATTATAAACATGCAGGGCAACCCCCTCAGGTCCCCTCCCACTGTGGGGGCTTTTCTGTCCTCTCAATAAATTCTGCTTTCTAAAAAACATAAAAATAAAAACATGCAAATTTTTTTCTTCTGCATTACAGTTGAATGAATTATTCACAATGAGGGATGGTAATGTCTGAAAACTATTTGAGATGATAAGAACAGATATGTAAGAGGGGAAAATGCCATTTACAGCGACTGGGAGCATTTATATTAGGGATAACATAGAACATCTGGGATTTAAATGCATCTTTTTATAGATTTTTTTAAAAAAACTGGCTTACCAATATTGGAAAATAGCACTTCAGTTTCCATTAACTGTTACCTGTAGACATTATATAAAGCCAGGTACACTTGTGATTAGTCATTTCTAGTTCATAGCTAGCCCAGGACCTGGAGAGATAATTTTAGGTGCCCTCTGGGATAATGACTGGTCATTTGGTACAAATACAAAGCCTAGTGGAGTTATTAGAAGTGAAAATAATAAAGCCAAGGGCAACCAGCAGTTGAAGCAGCTGAATACAAAAATACCGGCCTGTCTGGTGGCTTCCCTGTGGCTTCTGATCTCTGTGGGTTAGGCGCCCTCACCCAGGAGACAATCTTCTTTTTTTTTTGAGTTGGAGACTCACTCGGTTACCCAGACTGGAGTGCAGTGGCCGCTCTCGACCACCGCAGCCTCGCCTGCTGGGCTCCTGCGATCCTTCCGCCTCAGACTTCCGAGTAGCCGGAATTACAGGCGCGCGCTACCACGCCCGGCTGATTTTTTGATTTATTGTAGAGATGAGGTCTCGCTGCCCAGGCGGGTCTCGAACCCACGGGCTCAGGCAATCCACTCACCTCAGCCTCCCAAAGGCACGGGATTACAGGCTGAGCCACCGAGCCCGGCGAGACAACCTTCTTAATGCACTTGCAGCAGTTCTGCTTCTCTGGGGCAGCTTTCTCCTCAAAAGGGAAGTAAATTAGCCATTGGACTGTTAGAGAATGTAATGAAAAGAAAAATCTAACAGAATTACATTTGAATTTTACTAACCCACCACCTAGAGCTGCTTCTCTGACTCAGAATATTTTCTTATCTTGAGGCAAACTCTTCAGCTTAGGAGAGGGTTTCAAAACAAGCAAGTAAATTAATGGAACTATAAAAATCAGAATAAATAGAATAGAAAATAGATTTACTTTTGTCATATAATCCCAGCTGATAAAACAGGAAATACATATGTATAATTGTCAGGTACAAAATCATGTCAATTAAAGTGCTTCATTGTGTTTAGATTTTCTTAGAGATATATATAAAAAGAAGAACCTCAGAGAAAGTCATTTCTATTGATTAATCATATATCTTTATAAGTTTGGCATAAGAATGAACCAGTATTACACTTCTTAGAAGGGCTGATTGCTCTTATTGGAAGTGGAATAAAGGCTTGAGTTTTATTCCTAATTCACTTATTAACTCATTTAATACCATTTATATTTTTGTTTCACCTAAGTGACACTTAATGATAAACTCTCTTCTTTTTCCTGCCAGACTTCCTGTACAAGTAGCCTGAGCTCGCTGCCTCAGTTTCCTTACCACTCATTCTCTTTAATTACTTGCAGTTTGACTTTGACCCCATGTCACCAGTATTCCCCAAACTCTTGCCCTTTTTGTCACATTATCAAGAACCACATTCTGTTGAATTTATCTCTGCAAATCTGATATGCCCAACTCCCCCTCTCTAGTGGCATTACAGGAGCTCCCTTCTGAAATAATTTCCAAAGCAGCATATTTTTTACTCTATATCATTACTACCAGATGTATCTGTCTTAGTCACATCTGGTCATAAATGGTCCGTGTCTTCTGACTGCCTACGGTATAAAGTCTACTTTTCTCGGCTGGCATTTGAACCAGCATTCTCTCTCACTGCTTCTCCTCATCTGCCCTGTTCTACAACCCAGTTCTTCTGTGTGTGCTATAATATTTGCCTAGAGACCATACCCTCTTTTTTCTCCTCTCCAATCTCATGTTCAAAACTTATCCTTCTTTCCATGCCCAGAAGGAAGGACATCCCATTCATTAACCTTCTCTGATCCTTCTAGCTGGAAGTAATGTTTACTTCCTCTAAATTTATCTGTACTTTTCCTCTGCTAGATTTTGTAGTCTGACCTGTGTTATTTGTGTGGCCATCCTATTTTCCCTTCTTAAAAGGAGGCTCAGTCTCATTATCATCTTATTTTCCAACAACAATGTCTAGTTCAGTGCCTTATACATTTTATAAGCATTCTGGATAATTGAGTGAAATAGCTAATATTAATAAATGTAGAACATATCTGAAAGATGTTTTAAAATGTAGATGGTTATTTCATTATTCTTGTTAATATTCTTCGTACTGTTCTTAGTTATTTCAGTGCAGTTTAAATTTAACAATTAACTGTTCAAACAGTTCGTTGCTGTATTTTGAACCCTTCTGTTATGTTCCAGCACATTAAATAAGTGAACTGCTGCATTCAACTTTGTAGCATGTAATCTTCCCAAATCTAACCATTAAGGTTTCCGTCATATTTTTTGATATAGCTTCCAGTACAGAGGAGTAAATGAGGAGTTAGTGACCAGATTTCCCTCAAGGTGATGGAAAAGTCCTAGCACACTTGGCATGGCTGATGCTGTGAAGAATCTTTTGGAGCACTCTAGTGTGAACAAAAGAACCGTTGAGGGTGTTCTTTTACATCACTCACCATGGCCGCCCTATATGGGCATGTATATGGCTCACTAGATGTTCGTCTTGCAAGAACTCAGCAATACAATTATTTAACCTTTGAGCACTAAGTAAGAAAAAAGATCAGTGCATATAGCACATACAGATGAGCATCAAAGAATTACCAAGGGAGAGCTCATTACTGGCTCTCAGTCATAGCTGTTATTTTACATAGGTCCAGTAAACATCCTTTAGGGCTCTGCATATCAGTTTGTTGTTGTTGTTGTTGTTGTTGTTGTTTAGTTGTAGTCTCACTCTATTGCCCAGGCTGGAGTGCAGTGGCACGCTCACGGCCACCGCAGCCTCGACCTGCTGGGCTCAGTTGATCCTTTTGCCTCAGCTTTCCAAGTAGGTGGAACTACAGGTACACATCACCATGCCCAGCTAATTTTTTGATTTATTGCAGCGATTAGGTCTTGCCAAATTGCCCAGGCTGGTCTTGAACCGGTGGGCTCAGGCAATCCTCTCACCTCAGCCTCCCAGACTGCTGGGATTATAGGTGTGAACCACCATGCCCAGCCCTTATCAGCATTCTTAAAGGAACATGCACATTCCATCCCCTACCCCAGCCCAAAGGAGAACCAACACTCTATTTCCAGAGCACCAGAATTATAATTGCTGATTTGTGTCCATGTCTGCTCCTCCCACAAAACCCAGAGCTCCTTGACAACAAGAACCATGTATGTGTCATAACCTAGTGTTTTACACAGTGCTGGAAACACATTAAACATAAATACCTATTGGATGACCAAGCTGGTTACCTGCCTTTCATGTCACAACAGATTTTTGGTAGCACTTTAAGAAGGAGAGAAAACAGTTTGAAACAAGCACACAACAAAATGATACTTAATACCTGGTGGCATGTTAGCTGACAAAAACAGGGTTAAAAAGACTCAAAAACCACCTCTGGGATTGCTTAGTTTTAGATGGAAATAACCTAGAGAACCTCAACAGCTTTTAAACTATAGCATGCTAGCACAGTACTATAGTTTATGTTCATTTTGATGACTTAGAATTACCAATCAAAGTTTGAAATATGTTCAGGACATTCTTTTTTAAGGGTACAGTCAAGTGTGCAATGCATTTTGGAAAGATTCCTTTGTAAAATTGCTTTAAAAAGAAAAGTGTCTGGTTTAACGGGATAAATCCTTAACTATCCCAAATGACTATTTTCTGCAGGTTCTGCATAGCTGAGGTCTTGCTGTATGAGGATAATATGTTTTTTTATTTTTTTATTTTAAAGATGTGGGGTACAATTCAGGGTTAGGTATACAAATGTTCATTGTGCGGGTACCCTTGTTGTTGAGGTGTGCCTTCCCCACACCGTGGCAGATTCCCACTACTGCCAATCCTGTCCTCGCCCTCCCCTGGCAGTTTCCCACTACTGCCAATTCTTTTCTTATAGTATTACAATAATTGTTCAAGGTCCATGTGTAAGTGAGAATATGCGATACTTAGTTCTTTGTTTCTGTGAGAGGTCTCTCAGGATTATAGATTCTAAGTCCATCCAGGTTGCTATGAAGTTCATAATTTTGTCCTTCTTTATGGCTGCATAATATTCCATCATGCATATGTACCACATTTTTAAAATCTAGTCCTCTATCAATGGGCAGCATGTTTGGTTTCATGTTTTTACTATTGTGAACAATGCTTCAATAAACATGCATGTGCAGGTATCTTTTTCATAGAGTGGTGTGAGTTCCTCCGGTATATTCCCAGTATGGGGAATTACAGGATCATATGGAAGGTTGATTTTTAGATCTTTTAGGAATTGCCAAACTGTTTTCCACAGAGTTTGTGTTAGTTTACATGCCCACCAACAGTGTAGAAGTGTTCCCTTTTCACAGCATCCTCTCCAGCATCTGTCGTTATTGATGTTGTCCATTCTGACTGGAGTTAGGTGGTATCTCAGTGTGCTTTTAATTTGTATTTCTTTGATGACTAGTGAGGCTGAGCATTTTTTCATGTATCTGTTGGCTGCTCGTATATCTTCTTTGAGAAGTGTCTATTCACATCTTTTGCCCACTTTGTAATGGGGTTGTTTATTTTTTTCTTTTCAGCATGTTGTTTGAGTTCCTTGTAGATCCTAGATGTTAGGTCTTTGTCAGACGTACAGTTGGCAAATATTTTTTCCCAGTCTGTGGGTTGTCTCCCTGCTCTCTTGATGCTTTCTCTGGCTTTGCAGAAGCTCATCAGTTTGATGAGGTCCCACTTGTCTATATTATCTCTTATGGTATGGGCACTTGGGATTTTGATCAGGAGTTGGTTGTCAGTTCCAATTTCCATAAGGGTATCTCCCGCATTTTCTAAGAATCTTATAGTTTAAGGTTTTACGTTTAGGTCTTTGATCCATTTAGAGTTGATTTTGTGTATGGTGATAGGTAGGGGTATTGTTTTAATCTTCTGCATGTGTTCAGCCAGTTTTCCTAGCACCATTTACCGAATAGGTTCTCCTCTCCCCAGTGGTTGGTGGTGGAGGCTTTATCGAAGATGTGTTGGTTGAGAAATTGAGGTTTTGCTTCCGGAATCTCTATCCTGTTCCACTGGTCTGTATGCCTGTTCTTGTACAAATACCAGTCTGTTTTGATTATTGTAGTTTTATAGTAAAGTTTAAAGTCTGGGAGTGTGATACCTCCTGCTTTGTTTTTTTTGCTGAGATTGTTTTGGCTATTCGTGGTCGTTTATGTTTCCATATGAATGCCTGTGTTGTCGCTTCCAGGTCTGAGAAGAATGCTGCTGGTAATTTAATGGGTATTGGATTCAATCTGTAGATTGCCTTGGGTAGGATGGACATCTTAACAATGATGATTTTCCAACCCACGAACATGGAATATTTTTCCATTTGTTTGTGTCATCTTTGATTTCTTTGAGCAGTGTTTTGTAGTTTTCATTGTAAAGGAGTTTCACGTCTCTGGTTAGGAAAATGTCAAGGTATTTCTTTTTTTTTGTGGGTATTGTGAATAGGATTGTGCTTTTTATTTGGGTTTCTGTTTGTTTATTATTGGTGTATAGAAATGCGACTGTTTTTTGCACATTTATTTTATACCCTGAGACTTTGCCAAAGTCATTTATCAGTGCAAGGAGGTTTTGACAGATTTTCATGGGTTTTAAGGTATAGAATCATGTCGTCTGCAAAGAGGGATAATTTGACTTCCTCTTTTCCTATTTGAATACCCCTGATTTCCTTCTCTTGTCTGATTGCTTTAGCTAGGACTTCCAAAACTATGTTGACAAGGATGGGTGAGAGTGGGTATCCTTGTTTTGTTCTGGTTTCCAGGGGAAATTATTTCAGTTTCTGTCTATTTAGCAGTATGCTGGCTGTGGGTTTCTCATAGATGGCTCTTACTATTTTGAGGCATGTTCCATCTATGCCTAGATGATCGAGGGTTTTTATCAAGAAGGGGTGCTGGATTTTATCAAAGTTTTTTCTGCATCTAATGATACAATCATATGGTTTTTGTTTTTACATCTGTTGATGTATTTAGTTACATTTATGGTCTTGTGAATGTTAAACCAGCCCTGCATCCTGGGGATGAAGCCTACTTGATCATGGTGGATGATTTTTGAGATATGTTGTTGGATCCAGTTTGCTAGGATCTTGTTGAGAATTTTAGCATCTATGTTCATCAAGGATACTGGCCTGTAGTTCTCTTTCTTTGTTGGATCTTTGCCTGGTTTGGGTATCATTGTGATGTTAGCTTCATGAAATGATCTGGGGAGAGTTCCATCTTTCTCAGTTGCCTGGAATACTTTCAGTAGGATTGGTATCAGTTCCTCCTTGTATGTTTTGTAGAATTCTGCTGAAAAGCCATCTGGTCCAAGGCTTTTATTTGTAGGTAGTCTTCTTATGACATAGTCGATTTCCTGGGTTGTTATTGGTCTATTTAGGGTCTCAACTTCTTCTTTTTTCAACCTGGGAAGGTTGTGTAATGTCAGAAAGTTCTCCATTTCCTTTAGGTTTTTGAGTTTGTTTCCATACAAGTTTACACAGTAGTCTCTGATAATCTTTTGAATTTCTTCGGGGCCAGTTGTGTCTTGATCTTTTGCATTTCTGATTGTGTTTATTTGGGCTTTTTCTCTCTTTTTCTTGATCAGTCTAGCTAGGGGTTCATCAATCTTGTTTATCCTTTCAAAGAACCAGCTTTTTGTTTTATTGATTTTTTGGTGTATATATATTTTTGTCTTCTATGTCCTGATCTTGGACTTTTATTTTGGTGATCTGGATTCTTTTGCTGAAGTTAGGGTTTTGGTGGTCTTGCCTTTCCAACTCCCTTAGGTGACTTGTTAGGCTGCTAACTTGTGATCTTTCCATTTTATTCATGTATGTTCGTAGAGATATGAATTCTACTCTTAGGACTGATTTCAAGGCATCCCAGAGGTATTGATAAGATGTTTCTTCATTTTCATTTGTTTCCAGGTATCTTTTAATCTCTATTTTGATTTCCATGTTGACCCAGGAGTTGTTTAGCATCATGCTGTTTAGTGTCCATGTCTTTGTGGGTTCTGAGGGAGCTTTGTTGGTGTTGATATTTACTTTTATTCCACTGTGGTCTGAGAAGGTGCATGGCAGTCTTTCAATCTTATGGAATTTGTTTATGCTTGATTTATGGCAAAGGATGTGGTTGATCTTAGAGTACATTCCATGTGGTGATGAGTAGAATGTATATTCCGTGGTTGTTGAGTAGAGTGTTATGTAGGTATCAGTTAAGTCCATTTGGTCAAGTGTCATGTTGAGGTTCCAGATCTCCTGGTTGATTTTTTGTCTTGATGCTCTGTCTAGGGTTATGAGTGGAGTATTTAAGTCCCCAGCTATGATAGTATTAGAGTTCATATCTTTCTTAAGTTTACTTAGAAGCTGCTTTATGAAAGTTGGTGCTCCTATGTTGGGTGCATATATGTTTAGGGTGGATATCTCTTGTTGATGGATTGAACCTTTTATCATTATAAGTGACTTTCCATATTTTAAAAAATTTTTCATATCTTAAAGGGTATTTTGTCTGATATTAAGATTGTGATGCCTGCTTTCTCTTGTGTTCTGTTCGTCTGAAATTTTGTTTCCCATCCTCTGATTTTGAGTTTGTGAGTGTCCTTTCTGGTGAGATGAGTCTCTTGGAAACAATATATATATTGTTGCCTCATGATGTTTTATCTATTTTGCCATTCTATGTCTTTTCAGTGGTGCATTTAGTCCATTCACATTCAGGCTTATTATTGAGATGTGAGAGTTTGTCCCTGTCATGAGGTTCTTATAGAGTTTGTTGGTGGTGGTGCTGTTTGTTGTCTCTCTTTTGATTTTTGGGTTGATTCATGTGTGTTTTCAGTTTGTTCCTGCATCCTTTAGAAGGGCGTTGTTCTTCTTTTTTTTCCTTTCTTCTGTGTTTACTACTTTCTTTAGTGTTTCTTGTAGAGCTGGTCTGGAGATAGCATAAGCTCTTAGGGATTGATTGTCTGGGAAGGATTTTAATTCTCCATCACTGATGAAGCTTAACTTAGCTGGGTAGGTAATTCTTGTTTGAAATTGTTTATCTTTGAGGACTTTGAAAATTGGGCTTCAAGCTCTCCTAGTCTGAAGTGTTTCTGTAGACAAGTCTGCTGCTATTCTAACTGGTCTTCCCCAGTAGTACTCTGACCTTTCCTCTTGGTGCCTTTAGGATTTTTTCTTTTATACCTACTTTGGGTAGGCAAATTACTATGTGTCTAGGAGTTGGTCTTCTCATTTGTTGTCTAGCAGGGGTTCCCTGATTGCATCACTGATGAGATGAGGGACGTTTTCTTGGATAATTTCATGGAATGTTTGTTCCCAAGTGGTCTCTGTCTCTCTATCTGCCTCAGGGATTCCAATTAATCTTAGGTTCAGTCTCTTGAAATAATTGCTCATCTCTTGGAGGTTTTGTTCTGTCTTTTTAAGCTTCTTTTCTATGTTTTTTATCTGTTTGGGTTAGTTCCATATTTTGATCCTCAAGTTCTGAGATTCTTTCTTCTGCTTGGGTAATTTTGCTTTTCATGCTTATCAGTTTGTTATTTATTTCATTCACTGTGCTCTTCATTGCTGTCATCTCAGTTATCAACTCCTTCATTCTTTCCTCTTGCTTCTCCTCAATTTACTTATTATTTATTCTCTCTATTAATGTCTTGATATCTGGGTTTGTGGTTTGAGACCAGTCATTCTGGGGTCTCTTCTTTGTTTGCATTCTGAATCTGTACTATAAGTGGCTGACCTCCCAGGAGCTGTGTGAGTCCCGTATTCTTCCTTTGGTTTTTCTTCATTTGTGTAGATTTTTACCCCTCCTCCCTGCCTATTTTTTAACCTCTTATTTAATTCTGTTGCTCAAAGATGGGAGGTAGCTTTTATTTCTGTTTGCTCAATCTCCTATTCTTCCTTATGTGGTTCCTCTGGCTTTGTTCAATTCTGGAGATGGACTGTGGGTATGGGGCTGTACTTTTTGCAGTTTTGAGATATAATGGGAGGAGAGCTGTGATTCAGAAACTATCTGCAGATCCCCGTATCTGCTGACCAGTGTGTAGGCCCCCTGGAACCATCTTTTCACTGCCTTCCGATCTGTCCATGCATTGGGAGTATGGGTTTTCCCCCTAAAAGCAAAATGAAGTAAGAAAAAGGAAAAGAATGAAGAAGGGGGATGAGAGGAAAGTGGAGAGAGAGAAGAAGAAAAGGGAAAACTGACAGGTGTACCAACTAACAAATGAAAAGAGACACAAAGACAGAAAATATTTTTTAAAAATACAGATAATCATATAAACACACAAACCAACAAAACCTCCCCTATTGATGTATTCTCCCTCAAAAATACCCATACATAAACAGGAAGTTTTTAAAAAAGCAATAAAATAATGGAAAGCAAGTATGAAAAGGTTATCAAAAACAGAAAGAGAGGGGAAGAAACTAAAACAAAAGACAAAGAAACAAACAAAAATTAGCAAAGCAAACAGACAACAAAACAAACCCTGCTCTGAGGTTGTTCCTGTAAGTCCAACTTCCTGGAGCTCTGATCTCTAGCCCCTCCCGTCTGCTCTCAGCGCAGGCTGATAGGGTTGCACTCAGAGTGGGTCAGATGCCCCAGGGACTACTATGGGAGGAGGGTGGATCAGATCTGGACTCACCCAGTTTGCTGCCTGTCAAGTCTCCCACTAAGATCTGATGTATCTGTGTCTGATCCAGCATGGGGGAGCGGCATCTCTCTGAGTTTGATGAGATTACCTCTAGGTTCCAGTTGGAGGCTGGGTGGAGCTGCGTGGGCAATTTAGGTCTCTGCCTGGTCCCAGGACAGAGAAAATGGCTGCAGTAGGCATTTCCTCACTGGGGGTGGGGCTTCTCTCTAGCTCTTCCTGATCTTCTCTCTCCATGGATCTGGGCTCCTAGTGCCCTGCTGACACAGTTTATGGTGTGGGCCAGGTGCCAGGTGATAAAGATTGGCTGCTTTCTGCTGCCTCTTCTCAGGAGAGTCCCAAGAACAGCAAATGATCCTGCATGCCGGGCGCTCCAATCTCAGGGTGGTGGGGTGTTGCAGTCACCTCCAGAGGAGAGCCCTGGGTGCATGAACCTGAGTCTCCCCTCAGACCATCTTTCACTCACCTGCTGTCACAAACCCACTCACACAGAGAGTTTTTATGGACACTCGCTTTTGTGGAGACTCTTACAGTCTGACCTGTTCCATCACCATCTTTCCAGAAGTCTGAGGATAATATGTTTGGGACCATCTTGATTTATCAATAAATAGTAGTAACTGAATCTCCCTAACATGCATCTCAAACTGTACAGGTAATCTAGGGATAGAGACACACATGGTCCCAGACTTTTAATTTTGCAGATTTATATTTTCTTATGAAGTTTACTATTAGAAGTCCTGAGGAATGGTTGTTAAAACTTTCTCACCTAGAATTTTGCCCCGATGCAGTCATTCAGCATTTATTAAACATCAAGTACCTCTGCAAACCAGACTCTGCTGGGTGCTGGAGGATTGAGACACAAGTGAATGCTTGTGGCCTAGAGGTCCCCAGAGCCTGTAGCATCTTGTCTTGGCAAAGTTTCCGTTTCTCTGCATCTTAACTATGGGGATGATTTTCTCCCCATATAGACAGACATTTATTTTTTATTCCAGATGTTAAACAGTTTATGAGAAGCAGAAAAATTCATAAAATAGTCTTTAAATTAAAACATTTAAAAAAATTTTATTATAGAGATGTGAGGTATAAGTAAAGATTAACTACACAAATAGGCTGTATGCAGGTAAAGTTTGGGTCTCCAACTGGCCTCACTTCCCCTGGTTTAGGACCAGATATCCTTTGTGTTATTATGTGCCCTCCTCCTTCCTCCTCTGGCTGTGCCCAGTGACTGCTGCATCCTCCCCTGTGCTAATGTGACTAATGTTCGGTGCCTACTTATGAGTGAGAACATGTGGTATTCAGTTCTTTGTTTTATGATAAATCACTAAATATGATGATCTCCAACTCCATCCATTTTGCCGTGAAGTCCATGATTTAGTTCTTCTTTATTGCTGCATAATATTCCATCATGTATATGTACCACATTTTCTTTTTTTTTTTACATTTTCACTAGCAATGTATGGGATTTCCAGTATCCCCACATTCTTTTTTTTTATTATTAAGTTTTTTATTTAAAATATGTGGGGTATAAATCAGGGTTAAGTATACAAATGTTCATTGTACAGGTATCCTTGTTGATAAGGTGTGCTCCCATCTCTCCTGGCACTTTCCCACTACTGCCAATCCTGCCCCCACCCTCCTCTGGCAGTTTCCCCACTACTGCCAATCCCTTTCTTATAGTATTACAATAGTTGTTCAGGTTCCACTTATGAGAACATGTGATATTGGGTCTTTGTTTCTGTGATAGATCACTCAGTGTTATAGCCTCTAAGTCCATCCAAGTTGCTGCGAAGTTCATTATTTTGTCCTTGTTTATGTCTATGTAATATTCCATCATGTATATGTACCATATTTTTTTTATCCAGTCCACTTTTGATGGGCAGTAGGGTTGATTCCACGTTTTTGGTATTGTGAATAGTGCAGCTATAAACATGCACGTTTAGGTGGTTTTTTTTTAAAACAATGATTTATGTTCTTCTGGGTATATTCCCAGGAGCTAAATTAAAACATATTTTAAATGACTAAAAATGTAATAAGACTTATACAAACCTTTTTCTTGTTCTTGACTAAGTTGGAGTTCCTCATAATTAATGTTCTTGTAAATAAAAGGGAACAGGAATCTGAGCTCTTTCTCCTCTTGTCCTGGAGGGTTATTAAGGTTTGCATGTGACTGGGTTTTGGACAGTCCTTCATGATGACAGGGAAGGTTGACAGATGTCCTCTCTCCAGCAAGGGAGAAGGAGCCATGAAGACTGAAAACTGTGTTGTTTCCTCCAACATGGTTTACTCCAGTATAGTTTACCAGATCACAGCTGAGAAAAGAAAGAATCTGCTCCACTCCACCTCTCAGCAGAGGCAGATGTCCAGTCCAGCAGAAACAGTATACCTGTAAAGTTACCAGGGCAACATCAAGAATAGAAGAGTGGACAGAATGATTTATGAGGGTTTCTTGCCATAGGAATGGGCCTAAAAATATACTTCCTTGTCTTTTCCTCAAGAATAAATGCCACAGGATTTGTGAAGGGGATTGTTTCATAAAAGCCTGAGACCTTATCAGCCCAAGGAGACTAGGGTGAAAGGCAAAGAGAGGGGAAGCAGAAGTAACAAATGAGGAAGTGAAGTTCTCATGGTGGGCTTTTAACCCTTTATTGAGTAAATGCTATGACTGGATATAAAACTGATATTTTAAAAACATGCAAATGATACATACTTAAAATATGCCTACCTGGAAAGAAAGATCATTTATGGGTGAAATGAAGATATTTTATTTCCACATTTAAAAAACAATTCCTCCCAACTTCTGCTTTAATATGAGCAGATTGCAAAGACATGTGGAATAGCACGCCAGAGTGTGGATTAGCATGTTGCAAAAGTAGACGTTGTGTTTTGTTTTTGAACAATTGAGGAAGAATCTCTTGGGGCTCATAGAGTTGGAGTAACTTAGCTCCCTTTCTTGACATACTGCAGGTAGCCAGCATTATCAGATGTCCATACTGATTTTTACTTTAATGAATTATTGTGTTGGTGACTGGGTGCATTTTATATTGCTGCATAGCTTTGAATCTTTTGCTCTAGGTCTCAGAAGGCTATGATAGAGGTATAGAATAGGCTGCTATTTCAGTCTCCAAGTTCAACTGTGAGAGAATCTGCTTCCAAGTTCATTCAGACTGTTGGTAAAAATCATTGCCACACAGGCTTCTCAATGTAGCAACTTTATTAAGCCCAAAGGGAGAATCTCTACTGTATTTGCTACCAAGATGGAACCTTACATTTCTATTTGTTAAAGGCAAGTCTCATAGCTCACCCACACTCAAGCGGAGTGGGCTCCATAAAGGTGTGAATGCCAGAAGGGCTTGGGTCATTGGAGTTACCTTTAGAGTTTGTCTGTCATAGAGTCATTCCAAGGAAAAGTTTAAAAGTTTAAAAGCTGTACAATCTGGAAATTTGTTCAAAATTAGCATGTGTGCAATATAATCTAGTAGAGCTTCCATTTTTTCTTCTCTTGCCCTTTGGCAGATAAGGAAGGGCAGAAGTAAAATTGCAACCTTACTTAAGGAAGCTGACAGGAAGGAAGAGAAAAGTTAGTAAGTTTGAAAGAATAGTGAAATGAAGAAAAAGAATATTCCCTGTGCTCATATGGAAAATACTAATGAGGGATACACTATTCTAGAGTTTTCCCTAACTCACTCTGGAAGTCTGAGAAAACAGTTTGAGGCTAGGTTCCTGCTAGTCTGACATGTGCCTTAATGTGATTTCTGTAGAAAACTACCTTTCTATAACTAAATCAGAAATGTTGCCTTGCATGAAATGGAAAGTTTCCTAGTCTGTCCTGATATCCCAGTCTTGGGGCTTGGAAGACTTTGTGGCCTTGAATATTTGTCTCGCATTTAAACTAATTGCAAACCAGAATGCTTGGGTCATAGTTTAGGCTTTAATGCTGCTTATATCATATATCATAAGAGGACTTGAAGAAAACAAAATAACAGGATCACAGACGGTTCCATAGTACATTATGGTCTATGGCTCAACTGATTGTTCCCATAGTATTTAGTAAAGCAGTGACCAGAGATTTAGGATCATGTGGTAGACTACAGGCACTCAGTCATTTATTTGCTTTCTAAAATGGCTGCCTTTGAATGCACCCTCAAGTTTAGTACTACATCAAGCAACCAAATCCAGTTAAAAGGATTCTTCTATTTTTTTTTAACGTAGGGCCTATTGATGCCCTTATTTTATTTTATTATTATTATTTTAAAAATTAATTTATTTATTTATTATAAAAATGTGTGGTACAATTCAGGGTTAGGTATACAAACATTGATCATGCAGGTACCCTCATTGACGAGGTATGCCCCTCCCTCCCCTAGCGGTTTCCCCGAACTGCCAGTTCCACCCCCACTTCCCCTGACAGTTTTCCGCTACTGCCAATCGCTTTCTTATAGCACTATAATTGTTCAAGGTCACCTTATGAGTGAGAACATATGGAACTCAGTTCTTTGTTTCTGTGATAAATCACTGAGTATGATCGACTCCAAATCCATCCAATTTGCTGCAAAGTCCATATATTTGTCCTTATTTATGGCTGTATAATATTCCATTGTGTATATGTACATTTTTTTTATCCAGTCCATCTTCGATGGGCAACACGGATGTTTCCATGTTTTTGCTATTGTGAATAGAGCTTCAACAAACATACGTGTGCAGGTATTTTTTTTGTAGAATGATTTGAGTTCCTCCGGGTATATTCCTAAGAGGGGAATTGCTGGGTCATATGGAAGGTCAATTTCTATTTCCTTTAGAAATCGCCCCACTGTCTTTCAAAGAGGTTGTACTAGTCTGCATTCCCACCAGCAGTGTAGAAGTGTTCCTTTTTCTCCACATCTTCGCCAGCATCTGTTGTTGTTTGTTTTATTAATGATAGCCATTCTTACAGGCATTAGGTAGTATCTCAATGTGGTTTTGATTTGCATTTCTCTAATGATGATTGAGGCTGAGCACTTTTTCATGTGTCTGTTGGCTGCCTGTATATCTTCTTTTAAGAAGTGTCTATTTATGTCTTTTGCCCACTTTTTGAAGGGGCTTTTTTGTTTTTTTCCTTTCGGCGTGTTTGAGTTCCTTGTAGATCCTAGATGTTAGGCCTTTGTCAGATATACAGTTGGCAAATATTTCTTCCCATTCTGTGGGCTGTCTCCCTGCTCTCTTGATGGTTTCTTTTGCTTTGCAGAAGCTTGTCAGTTTAATGAGGTCCCACTTGTCTATCTTATTTCTTATGACCTGGGCACTTCGGGTTTTGATCAGGAATCGGTTGCCAGTTCCAACTTCCATAAGAGTATTTCCTGCATTTTCTAAGGTTCTTACAGTTTGAGGTTTTACGTTTAGGTCTTTGATCCATTTAGAGTTTATTTTTGTGTATGGTGATAGGTAGGGGTCCTGTTTCAATCTTCTGCATGTGGTCAGTCAGTTTTCCCAGTACCATTTACTGAATAGGTTCTCCTCTCCCCAGTGGCTGTTATTAGAGACTTTGTCAAAGATGAGTTGGTTGAGGAATTGAGGCTTTGCTTCCGGAATCTCTGTTCTGTTCCATTAGTCTATGTGCCTGTTCTTGTACCAATACCAGGCTGTTTTGATTACTGCAGCCTTATAGTAAAGTTTGAAGTCTGGAAGGGTGATACCTCCTGCTTTGTTTCTTTTGCTAAGGATTGTTTTGGCTATTTGTGGTCGTTTATGTTTTCATATAAATTTCTGTATTGTCATTTCCAGGTCTGAGAAGAAGAATGTTGGTAACTTATTGGGTATTGCATTGAATCTGTAGATCGCCTTTGGTAGGATGGACATCTTAATAATGCTGATTCTTCCTATCCATGAACATGGGGTATTTTTCCATTTGTTTGTGTCTTCTTGTGTTTTGTAGTTCTCATTGTAAAGGTCTTTCACTTCTGGATTCTTCTATTAACTGACTTTTCATTTGTATTGTAGGGTATCCATGTTTAGCATAAGGACAAGTCATAGTGCAGGTGATTTACTTCTTAGGCTGCAGTCTGTTGCATAGTACTTGCCACGTAGAAAGTGCTCATTAAATGCTAGCATGATGGCTGCTACTTCTGCTGCTATGACAATTTTCTACATATTCAACTTAGACTCCTCTGCTTTCTACAACTATAGTATCATAAGATCTCAAATCCTAAAAGCAAGAATAACATAACCAGCAATCTTAATACATATTATTTGATGAAGTCTCTCATGTTAGTCACTTTATCTACACTATCACATTTAGTCCTTGCTACAACCATGCAAGATAGGTACTACTTTTCTTATTTTATAGACAATTAAACAACCTCAAATGTACAGGAATACTCTTTCTAAAGATTTTCACTTTCATTGATTTGTCTAGAAAGTAAGTAAACCAGAGTCTCTTCTCTTTAGTTGGGCTGCATTCTCCATTTCATGAACTTGTTGGAGAGAAGTCCTCCATAAATAATATTGGCAATTTTGGAGAAGACCAGGCAGCTGCCCTAAGTTTTAGAAATACAATTTAAACCCATGCTAATTTGTTTCATCTCAATGGAAACTGAGAATAGCAATTCAGTGCTAGTCAATCAATATTCATATAGTCACATAAAGGCACTTTTATGTCTAAAATTGCCAAATGCCATGTCTTAACATTTTTGGCTAGAATATTTGCTAAGATTATATGATTAATAGGTTATTAAATGAACAACTCCCACTCTCTAGATGTTTCTATCTCAGTTTCTCTTGTTCTTTGTGTCTCTATTTGTTTTAATTCCTACCATTATCTCTCTCAATTCTGACCAGTTTCCTATAAGTGGATATAACAGAGAATAAAAATTTAATTATTAATTACAGTTGCTATATAATCTTCATTAATTAAAAACAAATGAGTGAAGTCTTCAGTTTTATCTCTTTAAAAACTTAAGTCATTTTGTGGGTTTTTTTCCTCTTTTCAATGAATTCTTAGATCTTTTGCTTCCAGTGGATCAGGGATTTTCAGTAGAAAATCTTTCCCCCTTCCATTGATTTATGCTTTTGTTGGTAGGCAATTAACAGCAGGGCTACTAAAGCACTTCTAATTCAGGGAAATCTTTTCTTCTTTTAGAAATGTATCTCAGTGGTGCTCAGATTGTTCTCCAAAACTACTGAAAAGTATATGGTACAGATATGAATGTTTATAGTTACCAAATAGCAAATACTCTGGGTGACTTTTTAAAAATAACAGAGAATATGAGGTTATTCATACTGCAACAAGGGGGATTTTGAGAATTTTAGGCACATCTGAATCAAATTGGTAGTTGCAGACTCTGGGATTGTTTTTGATACATTTGATTTCTTTTCTTTTTTAAAAATCGACTTCCTTCTACTAAGTGACTGTTGCATGGGAAATGACAAATCATTACATTTTGTTTTTTGATGACCAACCAAAGTCTCCTCAATTCAACTGTACCTTCCTCCTCTTGCCTTACAGCCCTAGGTTGATCACTCCTTCCATGCCTTCTCCCTCCTCTGAAGAGTCCACTTAGTTCAAGTTGTGAATATTGACTGAACTCATTGTATTAGTCCAGTCTCTTGTGATTGTAAATGACATACCATAGTCAAACAAATTCATTTAAGAGTGGGTACAGTAGGAGGCAGGTTTATTGAGAGAATGCTTAGGAAGCAAAGAAGAATGAAATCAGTGCACCCTTCCACATCCAAGTCTTTGATAAGGAGCTTTTGCCCAGTCTTGTTTCCTCCTCAAAACTTGCATCTGCTTGGCAAAGTCATGTTGTCTCCTTGCACCTTGAGGCAGTTCCTTTCCTCTGCTTAAACTGCCCTCCTGTCACCCCTTCTGCTCTTGCTGATCTGTTTAGCTCCTGTTTATTTTTCGGGACTCAATGTAGATGTGCCCTTCTCCTGGACATCTTCCCTGTCACCCACCCTGGATGTGTTTTCTTATGTGTTTTTATAACATCTATGCATAGGATCTTTCTATGTACTTATCAAACTTTGTAATAGTTTGCTTATTTGTTTGTGTATTTCCCAACTGTACTGTGGGCTTCTGGAGGGTGGGAACTGTGTATGATTTATTCTTTCATTCTTTATCAATGGTCTCATTCATAAACAGAAAAAAATATTTGTTGAATGATTTCCATTTATTTTGGTATTTTACTTTGCATTCTGGACTGAGTTCTGGCCAAAGTCTTTCCCCCTAATGACGGCGAAGTCCTACTTCAAAAGACCTTCATTCTAAAACCAAATTGGATATGATTCCCTTCCACAAACAAATTCAGTAAAAAAATGTGAATTACTTTACAAAAAGTCTATTAAGTTTGCTGCTCTTTTGGTAATAATCAAAGCTTTATAGTATCTCTATGTAAATAATGATTTGAAGTACATTTATAAAATATATGTGAACTTTAATTAGTGAGCAACCAAATTAACCATATAGTTGATATGAACAGAGCACTGAGAATTGGTCAAGAAGGTGCCTGGAAGTGCACATTAATTTTTAGTGCTTTATTTTTCATCTTTTTTTTTTCATTGACTCCAATTATTTTGATGAGCCGCCTAACAGCCTTTTAAGTAAGTTGAAAAAACTTTTATTCATGCATGATAACTTTGTCATTTTGACCTTCCTCCTTCAGGGTAATTGTAGCATTATAATCTTTAAGAATTATTTAATACGTTAAATATAGCTATATTCTGCTTATTCTAAATTTGAAATGCTGCTTATTGTTTCATCAAGGGCTCTAGTATGCAGGTCTCACAAAAAGTGTAAGGGCACCTTCTCTTTTTGACTGTTTTGTAACCAAATTTGATTAAACTCTTCAGTGGTTATAAATACAGAAAAAACCATTGACAACAATAGTTTTGGGAGGTAGAGACTACAAAGCTCTTTTTTCTTGTATGCAGCATTTTTCAGGATTTATAACTTTACTTCTAGTATTCTGAGCCTAGTAATGGTGAACTATTTCAATGGGCTTTGCTAAGGCTCTAAGAATTCTCATCATCAGAAACAAATGATTTCACCAGAAAGAAAAATGAAAGTGCTGGTTTTACTGACATACTCATGCATTCCTTGTTCTTCTCCCTTTCTCTCTCTCTTTCTCTCTTTTTTTTTCAGTGAGCATGTTTTTGAACACATTAACACCGAAGTTCTACGTGGCTCTGACAGGCACTTCCTCACTAATATCAGGGCTTATTTTGGTAAGTGGTGGAATCGTTCTTATTGAAAAACATGCTAATTACTAACATATATGTACAGGAAAAGAAAATCTAGAAGAATATACACCAGTAACTTATAGAGATTATCTTGCACACATGTGTATTTTTGGTGGGAGACTTATAAAGACCTTTCACTACCAGTGGCATATTTATGAAATATTTGAAAAAATGTTTAAGCATTCATATATTACTTTTGTTTAAGGAGGGAAAAAAATGTAAGTAAAATGGAATTTAAAGGAAGATACAATTTTATGTTAAAGTCTAGTATCTAAGGTATTAAAAAACAAATGTGACTCAGTTCAACCAAAAAATCATCAAAATAGATTATTGGACAGAATCAAGATCAGTAGAACTATGCCTTAGTTTTTAAAAAATATATTGATAGGGTTTGTGGCAATTCTAAGCTTTTCTCCCTTTCATCTTCTTTTCTTTCAAAATTTACATTTATATCCATATTGCTTCCTTTAAAAAAAACCCCAAAAGCATTATGATTATCATTTATATGGCTTTATTACTTTAGCCTTGTAATAGTTGTAGGTGTGCTAAATTATAACACCTGAAGTAGTTAAATTTAGTGACCTCAAAGGGGAACCATCCGAACCTAGTAGGATGCTCTAATGCAATTATATGACCTTTAAGGAGAAAGAGGTTTTAGAAAAGCTTTTGACTCCCTGTACACATAATCCTGTGTTACTAATTATTATAGAAATAGACAAGAAAAATATTACAGAGTTGATGTTAAGAAAAATGGGAGATCGGTAGAAAAACAAAAGTTTTAGAGGAGAAGGGCACACACATGTGGAGCAAAGAGTATAAATGAACCCAGAATAGTAGAGGATTTCAGAAGCTTGAGCTTGTAAGGAGCCAGAGTAAAAAGGTGGGGAAATGTGTACAAGGCAGAAATCTGCAAACAGATGAGAGCGATGGTGGCATGTGGGAGCTTATTTTTGTGATCAGAGAATATCCAGGTTCATCTTGCTTTGCTGTATCTCATGGGCTGCTGAACTCAGCGCATGAGATGTTTGAAGTTGATGTTACTGAGTCAAGAATGTGAAGAATATCTGTCAGACCGACCCACTCAGAGAAAGTTAAATAAGTAGAAATTCACAAAGAAAGTCCCATGCTGGCTGCAAAGACCAACCCAAGTTGAAGGGAAGCACATTAAAGCTCCTCCTTAAAATGGGTTGAAATAAGATATGTGTGAAAATTTGTACCACGTTGCCACTTAAGTGTTAATCTGTTCACTCATATGTGTCTCTAAGTCTTCCTTGTTCTTTAGAGACTTGAGAAAAATGAAGAGATTGTAGAAAGGTATTTATAAAATGTTAAAGATGGTCATTAATTTATTCCATATAAGTCCTGTATTTTTTCCCCCCAAGGTTGTGTCCTTCCTACATATTAATGTTAAAAACTCCTTCTGAAATGATGGTGATAGTATATGGTGGTGTTATTTTACTGTTATTACTTGGCAAAGAAAATTTTAATAACCCCAAATTGATCTTCAAATTTGATGAGGGGGAGGAGAGGGTTTTTTTGGGGGGTTTTTTGAGTTGGAGTCTTACTCAGTCACCCAGACTGGAGTGCAGTGGCTGCTTCCGGCCACCACAGCCTCACCTGCTGGGCTCCAGCGATCCTTCCGCCTCAGCCTTCTGAGTAGCCAGAATTACAGGCATGTGCTACCACACCCAGCTGATTTTTTTTGATTTATTATAGAGATGAGGTCTCACTGCCCAGGCAGCTCTCGAGCCCACAGGCTCAGGCAATCCACTCACCTCAGCCTCCCAAAGGCACGGGATTACAGGCTGAGCCACCGAGCCCAGCTGAGAGGTTTTTAATAGAATGTGAATTCTGAAATTCTGGGAACCCCTGACCTAAGAGACCAACTATTTCAAGAATTTACTTCTACTAAACTGTGGAAGAACAACATAAATTGTCCAAAAGGGAAAAAATAAAAACATTTGAATCTGACCTAGAACAGTGAATGGTGAAGACAGAGGATTTAGATAATCTCTTCAATATAGAGGATTAAGGGCAGAGGAAAATGATCTGACAGAGGATTTGGTTGAGGGGAGCCAGCAGAAACTGCTTTGTTAGAAAACTACAGAAAAAAATTGGGGTAAGTGTTGAAGATATAGGAGTGAATCTCTCACTCCAAAGGTTTCTAACTTTCTTGATTAAGCAGAAGATTTTCATTAAGGGGGCAATGTGCTTACTGTTTAGAGTTAGGTAAGAAACTATATTAATGTATTGAGAATTATACAATATCCAAGATGAAAAGAGAAAGCAATGAAAAAGGGAGATCAGTTTTGATGAGATAGTATATAGAAGAGAAAACAATGGAAAAGAGTCAAATTAGCCGTATTCACTGACAACGTGGTTTTGTATTTAGAAAAAACAAAGACTCCACAAAAAAATCATAATGACAAACAAGTTAAGTTTCATTATACAAAATCGGCATACAAAAATCAGTAGCATTTATATATGCCAACAGTGGGCAGTGTTGAAAAGAAATCAAGAAAGCATTCCCATGTAAAATAGTTACAAAGAATACAAAATACCTAGGAATCTATTTCACCAAAGAAGTGAAAGATTTATACGAAGGAAACTATAAAACACTGATGAAAATAATTGAAGAGGGCACACAAAAGATGAAAAGATATTTCATCCTCATGGGTTGGAAGAATTAATAGTGTCAAAATGACAATACTACCCAAAGCAATTTATAGATTTAGTACAATCCCTGTCAAAACACCAATGACTTTCTTCACAGAAATGGAAAAAAAAATCCTAAAATTTATATGGAACCACAAAAGACCCCACATAATGAAAGCAGTCCTGAGCAAAAAGAACAAGCTGGGGGCATCACCCTACCTGACTTCAAAATATGTTACAAAGCTAAAGTAACCAAATCAGCATGGTACTGGCATAAAAATAGACACATAGACCCATTTACAGCCAACTGACTTTTGACAAAGATGCCAAGAACATAGGAAAGGACTATCTCGTCATTGAATAGTGCTGAGTAAACGGGGTAATCTTATACAGAAGAATGAAACTGGACCTGTCTTTCACCATATACAAAATCAAGGCAAAATGAATTAAAGACTTAAATCTGAGAACGAAACTCATGAAACTACTAGAAGAATACATTGGGGAAATACTCCAGGATATTGATCTGGGCAAAGACTTTTTGTGTAAGACCTCAAAAGCACAAACAACCCAAGTAAAAATGAACAAATGGGATTACATCAAGCTAAAAAGCTGCTGTGCTGCAAAGGAAACAATAAGTTGAAGAGACAACTTATAAAATGGGAGAAAATATCTGCAAACTATCCATCTGACTAGGGAGTCATAACAAAAATATATAAGGAGCTCAAACAACTCAATAGCAGAAAAAAATCTGATTAAAAAATGGGCAAAAGATCTAATCAGACATTTCTCCAAAGGCATACAAATTGCCAGTAGGTATATGAGAAAATTTTCAATATCACTTAATCATCAAATAAATGCAAATCAAAACCACAGTGAGAAATCATCTCACGCCAGTTAGAATGGTTTCTGTCAAAAAGATTGGGAATCACAAATGGAGAAAAGAGAACTCTTGTGCACTATTGGTGGGAATGTAAATTAATACAGCTACTATGGAAAACAGTATGGAATTTCCTTAGAAAAACTCGACATTGAACTAGCATATGATCCATCAAGTCCACTACTGGGTGTACATCTTAAAAGAAAGGAAACCAATGTATCAAAGATATATCTGCACCTTCATGTTTATTGCAGCACTCTTTGCAATAGCCAAAATATAGAATCAATCCAAGTGCCCAACAACAGATGATAAATAAAGAAAATTTGGCATATATTGTAAGGGCAAAGGGAATACTGTCCCTTTGCCCCCAGGGGATTCACTGAAAAATCAACTCAAAAAAGACAGATTAATAAGAGAAAAGGCATATAAATGTATTGTTAACATGTGCACAGGAGAACCACAGAGTGATTGTCCAACATCTTAGTGGGTTTCAGAAGCATCTTGAGGTTACAGAAAGAATATGGGCGTGGATCCTGGCAAAACAGGTTATGGTGGGGAAAAAAGGGTTGTGGGGGGGAGAAGAGGAATTCTGTTGAGGGGCAATAAATGATTACTAGGAAGAACAGTTGGATCAAGGAATGGAGATTAACTTGTAAATAGTCCTCTTTGGAATCTGAATGATAAATAATGGAATATTATTCAGTTATAAAAAAGAATGAAATCCTGTTATTTGCAACAACATAGATGGAACTGTAGGTAATTATGCTAAGTGAAATAAACCAAGCACAGAAAGACAAATATCATATATTCTTACTCTTATGTGGGAGTTTAAAAGGTGGATCCCATGAAGATATAGAGTAGATTGGTGGTTACCAGAGGTCAGGAAGGGAAAGGGGGAATGAAGAGAGACTGACCATTTTGTACAAATATTCCAATTAGGTAGAAGAAATAGGACTTAGTATTTGATATATCATTAGGGTAACTATAGTTAACATTAATCTATTGTACACTTCAGAGTAGCTAGAAGAGAATAATTTGAATATTCCTAGCATAAAGAAAGAAAATATAAATATTTAAAGTGATGGATATGATATCCCAATTATCCTGGTTTGATCTTTATGCATTATATATCAAATTACCACATGTACCCATGAAACTATTATGTATCATTAAAAAAAAAAAAAGAAAGCCATGGGGAAAATCAGGGATTATTGACATTTTAGGACTTTATTCATTCAGCCCAAGCCCTATTTTTTTCAGAAGAGAAAATAGAGACTAACAAAGGAAAGAAAAAGAAATGTTTTGTCTATCTAAGTTCATGTTGTTAGCTTGTGGCAAAGCCAGGTCTAGAACCTACATCTTCAGGTTCCTACCTTAGATTCGTAAATGAACTGAAGAAACTTCAAACCTGGAAAATGCTCTCACATGCTTGATAAATTCTTAATAAGTCTGTGCTAAAACATGGCAATCTCCTAGTGTTTGTATTTTTTTGGAGAAGGGGGAAGTATCATATGCCTCCATCTAATAATTATGATTTACTTTTAAAATAATATTTTAATATTTTTTTCTAAAGCACTTTTGAACTTTTTTTTGATTAAATAAAATTTTTAATATATATTTTATTTTAAAGATGTGGGGTACAATTTAGGATTAGGTATACAACTGGACATTGTACAGGTAAAGTTTGGGCCTCTCTTTGGTCCCCACTTTGCCTGTGAACAAATATTTTTAAGAGTATACTTTTGGGGATACAATGTGATACTGAAACCAGTAAGTCATTCTGCTGAAAGGAAGGTTTTGTGCATTCCTTCCTTAGGGGAGGTTCACTCAAGAAAGTAACCTACTTAGGTAATGCTTGCTGTGTGCCAGGCACTGAACTAAAGCACTCTGCATGCTAACCCATTTACCCTTCACCACAGTACAAGGAGGTAATTGCTACCATTATTTCCATTTTACTTACACATATGCTGAATAGGTCGAATAGACAAGTTAGTAACCTGTCTTAGGTTACATGGCTAACTGCTGATGAAAGATGCTAAGCTCTGTAAAATATTTTTAGATGTTTATTCTGAGCCAAATGTGAGTGACCTTAGGCCCATGGCACAATCTCAAGAAGTCCTGAGAACATGTGCCCAAGGTGATGAAATTATAGCTTGATTATATACACCTTGGGGAGACAGAAGTTACCAAGAAACTCCACAAATCAATACATGTGAGATTTACATGAGTTCAGACTGGGAAGGCAGGACATGTCTGATTGAACAGTGGAGGTGGGGCTTGTAGGTCATAGGTGGATTTAAAGATTTTCTGATAGGCAGTTAGTAGCAAGTTACACTATGTCTAAGGAATTTTGACATCAGGGAAGGAATTGCTAAGTTGAGATAAGGGGTTTGAGAAGCCAAGTTTTTTCTTTTTTTTTTGAGTTGAGTTGGAGTCTCACTCTCACCCAGACTGGAGTGCAGTGGCCGCTCCCGGCCACCGCAGCCTCGACCTGCTGGGCTCTGGCGATCCTTCCCTTCAGCCTTCCGAGTAGCTGGAACTACAGGCGCATGCTTCCACGCCTGGCTAATTTTTTGATTTATTGTAGAGATGAGGTTTCAACAACTTGCCCGGGCAGATCTCGAACCCGCGGGCTCAGGCAATCCACTCACCTCGGCCTCCCAAAGCATGGGATTACAGGCTGAGTCACCAAGCCCGGCCAGGTTATTTGGCATACAGATGAAGCCTAATAGGTGGCAGCCCTGAGAGAGAAAAGATGGCAAATGTCTAGCTCATCTGGGGATTCTGTATAGATGCAAATTTCCCCAAGAGACAGCTTTTGATTTCTTTCTTTATCTGTTATGTGATGTTCTGTCAAACTCATGTTTGAAAGTGAGCCACATTATGTAGGGTTAATAAAAACTCATCTGATGAGACTTTATGGTTTATAGGGCGTGACTCCCCAAGTCCCCTTAGTTAGGAATTTGACAAGAGAGAGAACAAAAAGTCAGCATTTAGTCCTCATAGCAAATGGTGGAGCAGGATTACAGCCAGGTCATCTTGCACAAGCAGCCTGTGCTACTGCCACTCTGGTGAGGTTCTCAGCTGTTTTTCTAGGTCTGGATTTTATTCTAGCAATAGTTTGGTGTGGTTTCACAGGCTATAAATTAATTACCTCAGTGTGAGTTATTTCCTTTCACTGGTAAGCTAGGCCCAATGGTTGTTTTCCCTTCTAACTCAGGGATGATGAAGTCCCATCAGCAATAAAGGGATTTCCCTAGAGCGTGGCCGCCTTTGCAGGTCTGGGCTGGTGAGGCTTTCTCCTGCATGTGGAGTGCAGCTGCTGAAACCGGATAATTGCTGGGCTGTCTTACGGTACATTTGCCTTGCAGCATTCTCAGGAAGCAGAGCATACTCCTGACTAATAGGAAACTTTGGGCAAAAGAAAGTGTCTCATGTAGGAACATGTTGAAAGGCCTTTCTCTAAAAAGCTGATCTGTGTGGTGGGCAAAGTAACTACAATATGGGAATAGCTCTTGATAGCTTTAGACTCCTGCTTTAGTGGTTGTTGACACTGGCATTGTCTAGCCTTTGGGGCCTCAGCTTTGCTTGGCCTTGAAGTGAACCCAGGATAAGCTTTCTATTCAGCCGCTATCCTTTTCTGTTGAGTGCATTTCAGGGAGAGGCAGCAATGAGGCAAAGGATCAGGTGCTTTTGGAGAATAGCTGTGTGCATAGAGGTGCTTAACAGGTTGTTTCCTGGCACCAGGGAGACAATTACCTAACTGCCCTCCCTTAAGCAACATGCTGAGAACCTGCTATGAACAGTCCAAGCATAGAGCTCCCCCTGGAGAGCCCAATTCCTATGCTGGAAATGGAAATTATCATGTAATTTGACTTCTTAGGAGAAAAGAGGTAGGGAAAAAAAACCCTCAAAATCTGGTAAAGTCAAGTAACCTCAGCAAATATACATAGAAATAAAATTCTTTTGACAAATGCTGCTGTCCTTTACGCTGTGTTTGCAAATAAATGGGTGTATATTTTACTAGATATCACTGGCAGTTCTTAATTTCACAAGTTTAAAGCTAGCAATGAGTTTGTCACACCTGTCTTACTCCTCCTGCTGGTTCCTGTGCCCATAACCATCCAGGCAGCTCCTTCCTTTGCCTAACCTCAAGGTGCCCTCTGCCTGCTTGGCACAAGCCTTCTCATCCCAGCCCAGTTCCAGCCATAGAACTGCACCTGCCATCACAGCCTGGACCTGCCAAGTTAGTCTCTGCAGGCAGTGTTCATTTCAGTGGAGAAAATTTCTGAGTTTCGTTTTTGCTTTTGAAAGTGTTAAGGTAGATAGGTACAGAACATGCTCCCCTTAATTTTCTCAAAATGTTGGTAGACAGGAGAAAATGCTCTATGTTGTATTGACATTTATACATAGGGTCCTATATCCCTATTAAGGTGTGTGTGTGTGTGTGTGTGTGTGTGTGTGTGTGTGCGTGCGCATGTGTATATACGCATTCATATATAAAATAGATATATAAAAGGCAGAATTTTAAAAAGTCAGAATCAAGAATAAGAAAGAGAAAATTAGAATAGTAAGTAAAAGAATTCTTGGATTATATGTGAAAGAAGTAGATTTTGGAGAAGTAGTAGAAGAGATGACGACTGGGTAGAAGACAGTTGTAACAACAGAGCCATTTATTGAGTTTCCACACTATACCAGGGATACTCTATTAAGTGTTTTGCATATATTATTTCAGTTAATTCATATTGACATTTTAAGTGACAGGTATAACTATCTTTATGTTGCAGAGTGTCATATAGCATCTAAATGGTAAGATTTGAATCTAGATCTCTCTGGTCATGCCCTCCATCTCCTCCTGTTCAAAAGTAAGGGAGTAGGGTTGGAAGATTGTTTGTCTCCTCTCAACTCTTTTTCATCCATCTACAGAACTTGCACTTTAGGTAGCAGTTTAATTGATAAGCAAATGAATCACTCAAATGTTGGTATTCTGGAGCTGAGAGTGAAAAAAGACTCAGGGAAACTTGACTGGAAGGGCTCTTGGGGTGTGAAAAGCAGTCCATAAAATGTCAGGCTGCGTCAGTTATAGAGCAGCCCATCTTTTGGCTATAGAATAAAGCATCGAGAGATGGTGTGGGGGCCAGATGGCAGGGAAGCCTGCAGACAATGGGAGTAAACTGAGACTCTCTTAGCCTTATCAGATTACAGCTTCTTGGTTTCACCATAGAAATTAATGATCTTCTGCAGGACACGAAGTGCCGGGCAAAAAAAGTAGATAGATGCCTGACAGGATCTAATTGTGGACATGAGCATTTGATTAGATCAAATTAAGGATTAGATTTGGCAATGATTTTTAAAAAGGGCAAGCAAGCTAAAGACAGGTAGAGGAACAAAACTGCATTTTTGACTATGTTGAACTTGAGAGACTTGAGAGACTTGAAAGCCATGGAGTTGCAGAGCTGGGACAGGAACCCCCAGAAGGCATTCAACTTAAATCAGTAAAGACCCGAGGACTAGGCATCCAGAAAAGTTATGACTCGCCCAGGTCTCCTAAGAATGGAGTGAAAACTCGAATTTCTGTTTCCACTGCTTTGCCACAGCATCATTCTGCCTCTCATAAAGTGTTGCCTGGGAATGAATAGCAGTGGGGTATAGCAGTTGATATTTTCATTTTAACAGACCCACAGAAGAGGGCCAGGTAGATAAGAAAGGAAAGGAGGGGAGGGAAGGAAAGAAGAAAAAGAAAGAGGAAGAGCAGGAGACTACAGCCTTCTCTGAAGTACACATTTTTTCTTTTTCAATTGACCATGGATTAGGTCAAATTTGGCCAGTCTAGAACGTGGACCAACACTTACTACAATTTATATTTTACTTGTGTGATCATCTATTGTCTTCTTCCTACCTAGAACTGAGGAATCACAAAGGCAAGGACCATATTTGTGTTTTTATGCACTAAATACCCTGTGCCTACAATGCCAGGGTCAATACTTAGAAAATATTTGTTGAATGCATAGAAGATCCAGTGAGTAAATGAATTCACTTCTGCACCAGAATTATCTAGGAGCTTGTTTAAAATGATGGATACCAACACCACCCTAGACCAACTGAACCAGAATCTCCAGAGGAGGAACCTAGAGCACAACTGCCACCACAGTATGCGCTGGCAGGGATTGAGATGAATGACATGGCTGTCTTCTCCCAAGTCTCAGTGGTCTCCATCACTTCACCTCAGGAGAGTTATCCTCCCTTCAAGACCACAGTAATTAATGCTACAATAGAAAAATCTCATCCTGTGAACATACATATGCTGAAATTGGGATGGATCATTGGCTATTGACCTTGAAGAGAGCTCCTTTGTCTTTTCTCCCAAAGCCTTGGCAACAGGTGACCAAAAAGGGGGCTGGAAGGGCATGAGTGCCAGTTCTTTACATAGCTCTGCAACTGTTAGAGGAACTGGTGGGAGAGGAAGAATTATCTGAGATCTGGGAAGCAGAAGGCCAAGACCTGATCAGTGGCTATTCACTATTCCTAAACAAAACATACAGAACACTAGAGTTTTTTTTTTTTTTTAAGTTATATCTGTCATGAGGAATTAGGAACTTTGAAAGGGTCATGGATATGAAGAAAAGGATATACCTGAAAATTCAAAAAGAAAACTAAAGAGGTTACAGATATAACACATAATAACTGCCTTGGTTTATCCCCTTGGAGTCCAAGGGATCCCCTTTGCCAGTAAAAACAAAGCAAAACAAAAAATGTTCATCTGATATATTTTTGAAGACTTAGAGCAGGTATCAATTTGACAATCTGTCTATCTGGGATTAGACTGTCAGAAAGTTCATATTCCCTCTTCAGTCTCTACCATCACTGTATCTATCCTCCTGTTCATCATCATCTACTTTAATTCTTAGAAAGAACGTAACCAATTTCAGGGTTTGACATCTTTGTATTTCTCATGGGTTTAATGGAGTTGGTGTACAGTTAATAAGCTTCTGCTATATGGCAATCTTGAACATTCTTGAGTGTAATATAGGGTATAGGAAAGTCCCTACTCATGAAGTGTTTTGGATGTAGAACATGCAGTTCAAAAGAAGAGGAAGCCTTCATGGATAGGAAGAATCTGCGTGATTGATGGAAGGGTCTTGTTCATTTTCTCTGTCAGATTTTTGCTCCCTCCCTGCAGGTGAAGATGAGACAAGTTTGTCCCCTAGGCCAGCTGGAGACCTGCATCTCTGCCCCAGCTTCCGGCCCCAGTGCTCCTTGGTCATCCTCTTTGTATCTGTCAAATACTGATGGAGGAGATCACTGTGCATTGGTAACTGGGTCCTTGCCAGTTTGGTCTTTGTTTTAAATGCCATCTGGGCCCTGAGTATAGTATCTGGCCTGTGAGGTGTAGGTCCAAACCACGTCCTCAACACTCACATTCCCAATTCCATCCCCATCTCCTTTATTCCTAGAAGATAAACATTACCCTGGTCCTCCACCGAGATCAGTATCACTCAGTTTTCACCCTTTTTCCATGTTAAACAATTCATATTACCACCTATATTCCAAAATAGGGTGTCTCCTATTCACCCATCTTTCTTTTTCTCCCTATCTTAGAACAAGTTATGTATGGATATACCTTCTGGGCTCTTGGCATCATGTCTCTTGGCCATATGTACTCTTTCCAGTCTTCAGTTTCTCTCTTTCCACTGGGTTGTTTCCTCTTCCACAGATATGTGAGAGCCTTTCTTTTTTATGACAAGCCAAATGAACACAAAATCTTTGTATTAATCCTGCTGTTTATTTAGACTATATCCCATTACATCAACTGGGCCAGCCCTTATAATCCATCCATTTAACCTTCCAACCAACCACCCCAGTCTCCTTCTCTTCCTCCCTTTATCCAACGTTAACTGAATGCTTACTGTGACCTTTTTTTTTTTTTTTGAGTTGGAGTCTCACTCTGTCTCCTAAGCTGGAAGGCAGTGGCATGCTCACGGCCACCCCAGCGTCGACCTCCTGGGCTCAGGCAGTCCTTCCATCTCAGCCTTTTAAGTAGTTGGAACTACAGACGCACATCACCATGCCCTGCTAATTTTTTTTTTCAGTTGTAGAGATGAGGTCTCACCAAGTTGCCCAGGGTGTTCTCGAACCCGTGGGTTCAGACATCCCCTCACCTCAGCCTCCCAAAGTGCTGGGATTACAGCCTTGTGACACCGTGCCCAGTCAACCTTATTTTTTATACATTAGAAAACTGAGCCCCAAAGAATTGAAATAACCAACCAAGGTTACATAGCCCAGCACCTAGTTTAAAGGGTTTTTGCCTTTAAAGTAAATAATAGGGTCCCTGTTGACTTCTTAAATGCAAACCCAGTTGACCTATATAATTCTTGGGTTGGAGCATGAGTAGGAAAAAAGCACTACAGAGATTATGTTTTTAAGACTACAAAATGTATTAATTTATATTTTAATTTTTTTTGATGGTCTGTCAGATTAAACACTGTTTAGTTCCACTGTGGCAGGCCCTCTAAGCTACTAGCATGTCCAAGAACTACTTTTAAAATCTAAATTTGTTTATGAGAGCTTTGCTGTTTACATTGTAGACGTGCACCGGGGAAAAGAATTCAAAGTGACACCAAATACATGTGCATTAAGTAACACCATCTGCCCATTTGGATCTGTGCAGCTCTTTTAAAATACATGAGGTGCTCACCCAAAGCCTGACATGCTTCAGGAATAGGAAAAGATTGTTATGCTAAGATGCCAAATGGGGAGACTTGATTTAAAGTTTCAGAAGTCTTCTTGTTCTTCCCTTCTTTCTTTCCTAGTTGTTTGTTTAGTACATATTAGAAGGGCAGGGGCCCTTTTTTATACTAGTGTCCCCTGTTCATGGCAAATATCCTTCTATATGCTTGTGTCCCTGCACACGGCAGAGTATTACTATTGCTGTGATATGACAGGCCTGAGAAGACCCCCCCAAACAGCTGCATGAATAACCCAGTCTTTACTGAGGTCTGTTATTACTACTTTAGAAAAACCAGGTAGGCACAGGTAGGGGTGGTAGGTACACTTAAAGCCCAGACTTCTTGCCACTATACAATGCAACCATGTAGCCAAAAACTATTTGTACCCCCTTAAGCTATTGAAATACATACATACATACTTACATACATACCAGGTGGAAGGTCTCTAATGCAAATGTCAATAATGAATAATCTGGTCCTGTTTGGTAGACTACTTCTTGATCAGTTTTTATAGCTAAGAAAGCACAGAGGGACAGTGAGGGCACTTGGAAGTAAAGATTTGAAAGGGGAAATGATAGTCTACATCTGCCAATATTTGTTTATACAAAGCAAAGAAGTTATAGAAAAAGGTCTTGTTATAGGGCCTTGGTAAGATTAGTGGCAGAGAGCAGAAGCTGCATGCTAAGGGACTATTTAATTAGCTATGTGACTTTGGGCACGTCATTATACTCTGATGGATAGTCCTCATTTCTTACCTGTAAATTAACTCTGTATATAGTCTTTTAAGGTCCCTTTTAGTGCTAACATGCTATGGTTCTGCTAGAGGAACTAAGAAATTTGAAGAATCCCGAGGTATTTTTGTGTGATGGTTACGGGCATGCCAGGAGCAACCGGTGAAAGGCATTTTGCATCTGTAATGGCAAAGTCCACGTCTTTGTAATCTTGGAGTACAGCTCTTGAATTGTGTGGATCACTTAGTACTATGTGATGGAATGAGTGAACCAAGGCCTGGCAGGTGCCTCGGCAGCCCAATATAGAAAGCAGAGCAAAGAGTGGGGGCAGAGAAGACTTTCCTCCCCTTGTGACTGAGAGCTATTGCTGGTTCTATGACCAGTGTTTGGGATCTTTCAGAGTCTTCTTTTTCTTCTAATAAATTTAGGCAAAACCATAAATCTTTCAAGCTTTGTTGAGTGGTCAGGGCTGTATGGTGAGCAATACCCTTTGGCACAGTGATTTCTAGGACTTTCCACCAACAACCTAGTAACAGACAAGATGCTTTACTAACTTGAATTGTAGACTGGCACAAAGAAGCTTCCTTCATGGCAGTGTGTGGGTTTTCTTCCTTCTTCAAACAAAATCTCATATTTCTAGTTATTCTAAATGTTGCAGACTAGCCTTGTCCCTTCTTAACTTTCATAGTATATTCTTCCCACTTTGCCAGAGAAATTACTGGAATGTTTTGACATGTGATGATTCATATATATATTGAGCATCCAAAATCTGAAAATCCAAAATCTGAAATTTTTTGAGTGCCAGATTTTTGGATTAGGGATGCTCAACCAGTATAATACAAATATTCCAAAATTCAAAAAAGTTAGAAATTCAAAACATTTCTGGTCCCAGGCATTTCAGATACTTAACCTGTAGTCAGAAGAAGCAACTCCTTGGAATTAAGTCACAGTGTCCTATTATAGGATTGGAAACATCTCATCTGATTGACACTTCCTTCTGGTCACCAGTACATGTTCTTTATAACTTTTTAGAAATCTTTAATGGACCAAAAGAGAGAAAACACCAGTTTTTAAATAATGGCCCAAAGTTCATTCCAGAATAGATAATGAGATCTTGTTGTTATGAAATAAGTAAGGATAAAGGTAATTAATTCTGTGTTAATTGCACATTTCATATTATAAAAATGTAGCTATCCTATGAGACTTTGGGATATAGTTGATTTTTAAATTTCTCCTGTGGAATGGTATGGAATGGCTTAAGGAACAAATTCCAAATCAAACAAGAAGAGAAAAGGGTGTGAGCGAGAGCAACTTTGAAAAGTGATGGAGATGTGTTTACTCTGGAAGCAGGGGGCCAGATGGGAGGGGTTGGGGGCAGCCCTTGCTCTTCAGATGCTGGGGAAGTCCTGACTTCACTTTAGTCATGTGCGTATCATTGTTCTTTCCTTTATCAGTGAAAGCTGTTTCTTTTCTTTTTTGGAATTCAACTCGTGTACTAGGAAACATTAATAGTGTGCAACAGATGCTTATGTCTATAAAGCACATCTCCAGTGAGATAATATCTCAGCAGTTGGGTGCTGTCCATATAGGAAATAGGGTACCTCTCATTCTTTTGTTCTGTGAAACCAGCATTTTCTTAAGGAGGTCTTATTTTTTTTTTTTTTAAAGAATTTTTCTCTTAATTTTAGATGGGAATGCCTTAATCAGAATTTAGGGTACCAAGAACTGGAATATTTCATAAGCCATAACTTAAAAATTGGCCTATTTATATATATTTCTGGAGTTCTCTTTCAGCTGTGGTGATTTTGTTATTTGAATATTATATTAATTTGGAGAAAAATACTATTGAACCATTCTTGTCCATGATTGTAGTTATAGATTTTTTGAAACCAGTATTAAACAAAGAAAACCACACTGAGAATTTTAAATGCTATTGATGTTTTAAAGATCTTTAATATTTAGAATAAACAATATTTTAAAAAAAGTAATTGAGCATTTAAGGTGAATAGGGTTAGTAAATGTGACGTGTTTTATGGGCACATGTACAGAAATCATAAACAGTAACAAAGACCATAAACTTGCATATTCTTTTTCTGTTCTAGATATTTGAATGGTGGTATTTTCGCAAGTATGGAACTTCATTCATTGAACAAGTCTCAGTGAGCCACTTGCGCCCCCTTCTGGGAGGGGTTGACAACAACTCTTCCAACAATTCTAATTCCAGCAATGGAGACTCAGATTCCAACAGGCAAAGTGTTTCAGGTATGGAAAGTCCTTCAGTTTGCAGCATTATCTGCTTACTCTTACTAAATTATTATTGTTACTCTTACTAAAGTATTAGGAACATAAGACATTAATAATATTGTCATTTACAAATTAGGCTTCAGAGAAAAATGCAGTTTATCTTCCCAGGGAGTTGACAACCTGTATCAGAGAAATAGTGTAGAAGCATCCCAAGAAAAGGAAATGCTTTTCTTGTTCATTTTACTTTTTCTCTCATTTGATTTAGCTAATAGTCATTTAGGTCATTGTTCCCAACCTGAGGGAACAATGCTTGTTCCTTGTCCATAGTTTCTCAAACCTCATTGAATGGGTTCATTTTATTCCATGATAATTGCAGAATCTTAAGTCTAGACAGATCTGATCATACCACTCCTCTGCTTAAAAATTCATCACTGGTTCCCATTCCATAGAAGATGAAGCCCAGATTCCTTTGCACAGCGTAAGCTACTTGCTAACTTTGGCTTCTGTCACAATCTAGTCCCTTTCCTATGGGTTTAGTTTCCTAGCCACCTGATGCTACTTTTCATTTCCTGAGCATGCCTTGTTTCCCCTGACACTATCCCTAGAAGTCTATTTCCCTTTTTCCTTTATTCATCCATCACTACCCAATTCAAATGTCCCCTCTGGGAGGCCCTTTCTAATAGGTTGTACACTATCTCTCTCCTTTCATTGGTCCTTAATATTTTTACCTTTAGAAAAGCTTATCAACTGCTTTGTAATTCTTAAGGTAATTCTTTATGGGAGTATCTCTAGAATCTTGCAGTGTCTACTCTTTCTTTGAAACTCAATGAATGAATGCATGAGTGCATGCAAGCCCTGTACTTTCCCTCTTATAAAACAAGAGGGAAGAATATAATTTCCTAACTCAACCTCTTTGTCAACTCAGTCAACATTTCCTAAGTGTCTGTTGTGAACCTGGTCTTGTACGGGTTATTATGAATATTATGATTTTGTAACAACTCAAAGTTCTTGTCCCCATGGAACTCTCTGTCTTCTGAAGGAGACAAGGTGATAAGTATATGAGGGTGACATTCAATGCTATGGAAAACGCGGGAAGAGTTCCTGACCCAAACTGAGAAAGGGGTTTGTCCCTTGAAGGAAAAAGCACCAGTTCTGAGACTTGAAGGATGAAGAGGAAGAAATTAAAAGTGCTGGGTTAGATGTTTTTTCTTCTCTAGAAAAACTCATTCAAATTTCATAAATGTTTATCCAGGCTATAAGCTTCATACTTTGTTCCTGATGTTGAATCAATGCTCTTTTTTAACAGATCCTTTGCCTGCCAGCCATGAGTGGTACTGGGCAGCTCTTGTACACATTTATTTTATCCTAAAGGGGCCATGAGGTGGCCACCCAGGTAATGAAATGGCCTGGGACTTTGTAAACTCATTCACTTTGTGAAAGAAAAGAGACCTGTGCAAAGCAAAGCATTGCCTTAATCAGTTACTCTAATAAATGTGGTTTGTTATGCTAATGAGGAATCTTGATCATTCAGTCATGAAGCGTGAGCGGTTGTGGATAATTATCTACACTTTGCATCTGCTGTGAATACCCACAGATTAAATGTGCTCTTGTCTGACTTGAGTAACTATACAGTCTTTGAATGACACAGAAATTAACAGATTGAAAACAGAAGGCATCCTCATTTGAGACCATTTTTTATATCGAATACATTTTTATTTTCATTAAAGTCCCCCTTCTCTCTCTACTCAATTTAAATCTCTTGACATCATTTCTTAATGCAGCAAAGAGCTCATACTCTTCTTATTGTCACTATTATTTTGCTGTCTTTCTTAGTGGATACCTTGATTAAGCCTTGTTCGTTATATGAATATGGATGCTATTCTTAGTGCTATAACAACATATTTGTAAGGGAGAACTTAAGCTTTTTCTTAAAAAAATTCAATAATAACCATGGAAATTGTTTTATTTGTATTAAGTTTTTACTTAGCTAAGACTGAATTTTTAAAATGTTACTGTTAATTCAATTCCATTAGTGTTTCCTGAGTGCCCACTATGCATTCTATATTTCCTTCCATTTCCTATAAAATAGATGCAGCATTTATGATGTGATCTCTTAGCAATGTTCAGATAGTTATGTTTAGAAAGAGGGAAATTACGTTGTCTAAGATATTTAGAGTCAATCTGCCTACTTCTCCTTGACATTTGGGCTTTTAATATTTGGCTAACTCAGCTAAACGAACATGCATACTAGTATGGAAGTACCAGATAGTATACGACTAAGACCATTTGCTGTTTCTCTTTTCTTCTAGTGATTTTTATTTTTGAATAAGAAAAATACTACAAAAGTGCATTGTTTGCATTTATCTCTACCCTTAAACACTTTCTATTTCATAGTCTAGTTTCAACTAAGTATAAAGAAAAATTAAAAGTCCAAAGCTGAGAGTAATCAGTATATTTCCTTAAAAGTAGATTTGTTTAAAAATCCCAATGGCTTTATATTAATAAAATGAATATTGCCTTAAGAACAGAAGGGTGAATTTATTGATTTCTTGGAGCATCATAAGACAGCCCTTTGTTGAACTTACACGAAATATAAGGTGGTGAGCTTTAGCCCTCCCCTAACTTGGGGAGGTGAATCTCTTCTAATTTTTAAATAAACGATATTCCCCAATCTAAAATATATATATATATAAAGTCCCATGGACATTGGCAATGGCTTTGAAAATCATTGAAAAAGCTAAAAATAAATTGGGAATATCAGTTATAAGTATTGGTCTACATGAAAACTCAGTGTAACTCTTTCCTTAGAGAATCATTTATTTTGACTAAAAGTTGAAAAACCTGGCCTACCTCAGAATGAATTGGGATGGGGGTGGTAGAGTGAGGAGTGAGAAAGGTTGTTATTGTTACAGGGTCGAATGTGCATGTATTTTTAAACTTTTGGATTTATGCAAAGTGGCCTGAATGCAGACTTGCTCAAAATTTGCATTGATCTTTATCTGTGGGCTATTGGAGAAATGTAGTTAATTATACAGCTTCTTACTTTAGCTGATCTTCATCTTGTTTGGCTGAAGTTAACATTTATGAGCATTCCACTTGTTTTGCTTTATTTGGGAGCTGAATTGCTATTTTTCTCCCAAATATACAGTGCTGGTAAACACTGTCATCTCACCATGTTTCTCGCTGTCATTTCTTAATTCAACTTAGTTTATGAGCTGATAACAAATAGGGATTTAAAATGTGACCAATTTCTCCCTGTCTTAAGCGAAGGGATTCTCAGGGCCCAGTAACAGTCTCAATTTGGGTTTATAGGAACATATTTGAAACTTTCCCTGTTCTCAAGTATGATGCCATAAAGACAAAAGTTTGCAGCATTTACCCTTTTCAAGATAATGAGGAAAGTATAGGGTGCTGTCACATTCAAAGTATCCTTGCCAAAGTCAAGTTTAAATTCTCTGAGATACTTTAACAGCCTCTTGAATAGAACTGGATCTTTAAACAAACTCTGGTATAGTCACTTGTCTTCCTATCACAGATCATCTCATTTTAATCTCACTTAAACTTCACAAGGTATGTGTGTATACATATAGATGTATATGTATATTCCAACTTCTAAATGATTTTATAGAAATATATATTATACATTAAAGTTAATTTTATGTAATCAATGTAAGCACTGATTGAATAAAGTTAATAAATGAAAGAAAAGCAGTGGAGGTGAAGAAACTCAGACAGAGTAAAAAAATATATATCCTAAGACCTTCGTAGATCCCAAATTTTCATAGCACCAGAACAAATAATTTTCTCCACAGAAAACCATATGGTTCCAATGATAATAACTGACACTCTTAGCAGTTGCTATCAGCATTACATGATGTTATCCCATGTAATCCTCACAGTAGCCCCGTGAAGCAGATACTATTATCATCTCCATTTTATAGCTAAGGAAGCTGAGGTATAGGAAGGTGAAGTCATCTGCCAAGGTCACATGTTAATAACCTGGGTAGTCTTACTTCACAATCTAGGTGCTGAAGCACTAATTTAAAATTTTAGTTGGCCTCATTCAGACCCTCTGTGAGGTCTGTAAAACCAAAATGTTCTCTCAGAACATTCATTTCTTCTGTAATACTTCTTCAGGTGGATGCCAGGTAGTGGTTCAATACCCTTTTCACTTTTCTACCAAGGCTCTAAGACATAAGCTGTTTACCCTTTTTTGTAACCCAGGGCCTAATTGGGGGATTAATGCATCATTAGCCACTCAATATGTGTTCAGACCACATGGTCCTTTGAGTGATGGGGTGGGCATTCTGGAGGAGTATTGGAGTATGAAAAAACATGAAATAGGTATGATTGTAATGGAAGTTTGCAGTAGGGAATGGTGAGAGGAAAGGCTGGAAAAAAAAAAGGCTGGAGCTTTCTTTTAGAAGTCCTTAAATTGTGGTAAGCATTGTAATTGTTAAGCAATTAAAATAATAATTTTATTAAAATTCTGTACTACAGAGGATGACATTTTTTCTGAAGTGACATTAACCTAACTTACTTTAGAAACATTTTATTGGTAGAGTTGCCAGTGGCTGAGAGCACAGTCTCCGGGATCAGCCAGATGTGGCCCTAATCTTGGCTCTATCACAGTTAGTATGTGATCTTAGGCAAGTCATTTAACTTTCCTAACTTTAGTATCTTAATCTGCAACCATGGGAGTAACAGTAGTATCTCCTGCATAGAGTCCTTTGAGAATTACATAGGTCATGCAGAAATACCAAGTCAGAGGGCAGTCACTTGGCAGTGTCCTCAGATAAACTGACTTCTCCATGAATGTGACTGGGGAGAATGGCACAGTTCCTTGGAGGTATGGCTGTGTATTCAGTCCGGCTTCCTCACTAGCTTAGCGACTCCTTTACGTCTATAGACCTTTCACTTTCACTTGAAATGGCTTGCATTTAAAACATATCTTTCAGCAAAATTGCAAATTGCTACATGTCAAGAACCTTTGGGGTTGCTCTCTAATACTCTCAATTAGGATAAACTCACCAAAATCAAATGAATGTATTTAAAGTGGTCCTCTTAGCCAGTGCTTATTACATCTTTTAAAAATCTTTTGCCACTAATATTTGTGCTCTCATACGGATTAGATCTCCAGATAAATGTCAATAATGCCTTAAATAATTTTAGTAGCTGATGAACACTTATTTAATAAATTATTTTACAATTCCACATTATTTGGTAGAGTTGAATGACTTCGGTCAGAAAGACCAGTGAGAACTGTATGACAGAGGCAATTAAAGATTTAACCATCTTGGCAATATTCTTGAAGATAGCAGTACATTATTTTGACTAGCAGGTCAATAAAAATGGTCTTAAAATTAATGTTTACTTATGCCTTTTGTCATTCTATAAAAGAATTTGAGGTAGTAGCGTATTTTCTGAGTAGAAACATAGCTATGTTTGTTTTTGTCATGGCTTCTAATCATTGTTCAAAATAAGGTTTTGAAAAGTTATGAAACAGTTAAAGCTTAATTAAGAAAATGGATATTTTTACTCAGAATGGTTGCTTAAATTTGACCTATATAATATAGAGAATTGAGTATTCGTTTCTGAGATATCAAAGTTAGTAAATACATGCAGACTCACATGTCAGAATTTGACTGGCTTGGGGTTAATCTTATAATACATCTAATGAAACTTTAGCTTGCTCCCTTTTCTGCTAGGTTTGGAATGGAAGTGTTTCAAAGTATTATTAAAATTTGCCTAAAATTTTTTTCAGAGGAGTTTTTGAAATTGTTTCTCTAGTGAAAATTTTAATTGATAGATTACATTAAATATATAGTTATATATTTTCAACATATGGTGTTGCAGAGTATAAAAGATTTGTTGCATGTAATGAGTAAGAGTCAGGCAGTGTGGATACCAGACCTTATTTCATTTACCATGGACCTTGGGGAAATTGACCTTTCTTTACTTTTTGCTTCTGTAAAAAAAGGCTTAATATATACTTCTAACTAATTTGTATAAGGAAAATAGATAACTTGTGTTTTATAACTCTATAGAGAGGATTAATGAAAACCAAGCCTATAGTTAGGACAACAGTCACTGCCATTCTTATCAGATTTAAATTCTGAGAAGAGGTAGTAACTTTTTAGTATAAGAAACCTTCCTAGGCTATGAATTAGCAATTTATACATTTTGAAAAAGTCCTATGACTAGGGATTTGCTATCATTGTTTTTTAATTAGAAAAGTTTTCAGAGTTAAGTTAGATGTAGAATGGTCTTTTCTTTCTGTGTGATTAAAACCTCGTGTCTTTAGAGCCTACTGGGTTTTCTGAGTTTTGAGTTCTCTTTTTCCTTGCACATTGGGACAAAGGGACAAGTCTGTGGTTCCCTCAGAACATTCATTTCTTCTATAGTGCTTCTTCAGGTGGATGCCAGGTAGTGGTTCAATACCCTTTTCACTTTTCTACCAAGGCTCTAAGACATAAGCTGTTTACCCTTTTTTGTAACCCAGGGCCTAATTGGGGGATTAATGCATCATTAGCCACTCAATATGTGTTCAGACCACATGGTCCTTTGAGTGATGGGGTAGGCATTCTGGAGGAGTATTGGAGTATGAAAAAACGTGAAATAGGTATGATTGTGATGGAAAGTTGCAGTAGAGAATGGTGAGAGGAAAGGCTGGAAAAAAAAAAGGCTGGAGCTTTCTTTTAGAAGTCCTTAAATTGTGGTAAGCATTGTTTTTTAGGGTCTTTGTCTCCCACACAGAAACTTGTAATCATCCCATGATGACAAAGGAGGGAATCCGTTCTGTGGACATTGGGAACTAAGCAAGTGCTATTTTAATATTTGCTGCTCCCCCTTTTCCTGGATTTTATTCATGTGTGCTGGGGCTGGAACATTTCTGTCAGCAGTTGTGGGTAGAGATTGCACTGTGGACTGCTGCAGATGGAACTGGAGAGAGATGGTCTTTGTTGTATTGGGGAAATATTTTTAACTAAATTATTAATGTTGTTAGCAAGTCCTTGATGGAGTCCCAGGCAACTTTTAGTGTTTTCCAAGGGCAATAAAATTGTTGATGTTAATGGAGAGTGGGAAATTACTTTGGAGGTAAAATTTTAAGTCTGATTTGAAATACGGAATATATTTCTTAAAGGAACAAATAAGAAACTCTTACCCTCTGGACATCTGAGATTTATTTCCTGACTTAAAACTTCATATTCTAATATGTTTGGCATTTTTGCCCTTTGTCCATATCACTAAACCATAGGCAGCCTATTATTTATGGGGTATGTTCCGTAGAGTGAGTCTTGACTAACAGAGTTTTTATAGCAAAGATAAGATTATGGAACAGAGTAGCAAAGAAAAAATAACATAGCAATAACCTAACTTAATAAAGAAAGCTTTGATCTATGTTCATATTTGACTTCTAGGTCGCTTGTTTCTTAAAAGAAAAGCATCCTGCCCTGCACCCTCAATTAAAAGGATATAACTAATGAAGACATTTCTTATGCACTTCTTTATTACATGTTTTATTCTCACTTAGAACAGTTTACATCTGTTACTTTTACTTAGATCCCTGTTTCTAAGTTTTGGGAATAGTTAAAAAATTGAATATAGCACACATATATGAAACCAATGCTAACAAGGATTTTTTTTTTTAAGTTCTTTAATAGAAATCATAAAAGCAATATTTCACAATGTGTGCTGTGACCCCTGCTGGCTATATTGTGGCATTTCCTAAAAAAGCATCTTTGGATGATGTTCAGTGTATACTTCAAGTATACACACTATTTCTCTTTTAAGCCATTTATATTAAGAAATAATATTAATTACATCTGATACAATAGGTTGAAATTTTAATTAAAGGCAGTTTTCTTTGTTGTTTGCCCACTGATATTTGAACAGTGCTTATCCTTCCAGGCAGTGTGTTAACGTATTTATTAAGACAAAATATTTGCCATAGCCTTTTTACTAATATTTTGGATGAAATTCAGTGGAGAAGAGACATTTCCTCAAATTTATTATTGTAAATAATTCTACTGGGAGCATCCTTGTACATAAATCTGTGTTCATTTATATTGTATGCTAAATATAAACCTTGTAATCATGAAGCTTTAAGAAGAGCACTCTGAATCTTGAGAGCAATTCTCTGAACAGGGTTGGAAGTTGTCAGGGCCTAAGAGCTATAACAGCTATTAGGGCAGAGATCATGGTGGTTTGACTCACCAGCATGTTTCAAGCCATGATCTGGAGTTAGTATGTTATTGACTCCTCTAAGGGGCTTTATGTTTGGAGAAAAAGTAATGAAGGGAAGCATAATTTTCTAGGTAGTTCCATATGATGTCAAATCAAAGATTCTCAAGAACAAAATTCAGAGATGCTGGACTAAGTTGGCAAAGATCATGTTCCAAATGGCAAGTTAAACTAAGTGACAAAAAAATTGAAGGCCATTTAAAGTAGGATCCTGCATTAATTTAAAGATAAATTTATCTTCTTTAAATGAAAACATGTATTCCTGTTATGTGTATACCCTTTATTCACTATTTTACTGATTTACTTGTTTCTCCCACTGGATGCTCAAATTAATGATTGATAGATATTGAATTGACAAGACTGGTGGTAGAATTCTAGTGAATCACCACATAGTTTTTAATGTTTTTGAATTTCTGCAATAGTTGCTCACTTTTGTGTGTATATGTTATTGGGTTTTGTTTTTTTTTTGACTGGTTATACACTTACATAGGTGTTTTAAGTATTGTTAACTAGTTTTGTATTCTAATAAAACCTTATTTATCCAAAGAAACATAGTATTCTGAATCAGTAGAAAGGGTGTTTCCAAAGAATTGTAGCTTATTGGTCATATACTTACTATAACATAGTTTTAAGCCAATGACTGACTTTTCTAAGGTAAAGCCCTGTGGTTCTAAATTTCTGTGGTCCTCATATAATGAAGTGATATAATCTATTATTACATACTGCCATTATGATATCAGTATAATGATTAGCACATGTGTCTATGTTAGTAAATGATGTTAAAATGCTTTAAAACAATTTATTCTCATAGCATTTCTCCCTACAATAACGGTGACTTCATTAATTTTCTTTTTACTCATTTCCCATAAGGCAAATACAGTCTAGCGAATTGTCACAAAAGCAGTATTAGCATAGATCCAAGAGTCTAAGGGTCTTTGCATATTACACTATAGAACTCAGATTTAGCTTGGCATGTATGACATTGTTATGAGATATATATTATACTAACAGAAAATAGTTTTACTTCTACCTATACCTTTTACCTGTCATTTTAGAAGTGAATTCGTAGAATCTGTCCTGACTTCTGAAAATAACTGTAGAAGTTATGAGCTAGCTGATTTTTGGCATGTACTTTGATTTGGCGAGTGAGGAAACTCAGACCCAGAGAGATTAGTTGAAACTTTCCAAAGTCCTAGTGCCTGAGCCATGTTTTCTGATTACCCACCAGAATTTTCCACATTGCTTCCCATGTAAAGGATAGAGAATAAAATTATCTTATCAAATAGCCAGGAAGGGTGTTCTGCTGAATTAATTAGCCTGTAGTATCACTGAACTTATGTGTAACATTTTCATATTTCTCTTTGTTGCAGAATGCAAAGTATGGCGAAATCCACTAAATTTATTTAGGGGTGCTGAATATAACCGGTGAGCATTTGACAGCTTGGGGAACAAATGGTTCTGGTTGAGAGAGCAAAGACAGCGGCGAATGTCTTTGCTGGTTCACTTAGGGGTCATTGTCACAGTCTATTTAGGGTTTCCAGTTTTTGGATACTATTGTCAAATGTTTTGATTTTTCTGTTTGATGAATATTTTAGCATTGGATTTGGGATAATATACAAAAATGTGTAGTTTGTAGTATTTTACATTTATTCTTTTCAGTATATATTATACAACCAAGGCATTTTGAAGCTTACCTGGAATAAAGTTATAAAGATGCCACAAAAGTTACATAGGAATTTAGTTTAGCAAAGTAATTAGGGAAGGTTTAGTCAATTTTAAGAGAAAAATACAAAGGAAAATGATTACCTCTTTTCTGCTGATATAATTACTATAGAGAGAATAGGATAATTTTTAAAAATTTTATTTATTAGCAAAGCTATTTTTTAGTATCCAACTAAGTTTTATTTTTCAGTTCCTCTGCAGCTTAATATTTTCTAGGTCTTTCTTTTCTCCCTCAAAAGTGTCTAACCATCTTATTTTCCTTTTACAGGTATACTTGGGTGACAGGACGAGAGCCTCTTACCTACTATGACATGAATCTGTCTGCCCAGGACCACCAGACATTCTTTACGTGTGACTCGGATCATCTGCGCCCCGCAGATGCAAGTATGAAAAACCCTTCAGACAGTTGCTGAGCAGGAGGGTTTTTTTGGTTTGTTTTAAATATCAAGGTTTCTGCTTTTAGAATATCTGCTCTACAAAAATCCCAAATGAATGAAATATTAAATTGCTGATTGTCTAGTAGAACCCAAAATTCTGATACATAAATAAAGCTTTATCACAATGAAGTATCAAAGTAGATATGAGTTCCCTCATTATAATTTAAAACACGACTTAAAAAATGTATCAAAGTTGGATTGGTGTGTTTTGAAGAAATAAAATCTTATATGAAGCTAATTAAATTCTCAGTTGAGTTAGAATGAAGGGCCTTATCTCCTTGATAATATTCTAAGTAGGAAATTGGGATTCACTGAATCCAAATGATTAGTGAATATATTTTAGTGACTTCTCTGCCTATTTGTGGGTTCACTAGCATTGAATGGGGTCATAGCCATGGCTTTTGGAGTCCAGATGTACTTTCCATCCTAGATAATACCTTGTTGAGCATGCATTTCATACTACTTCAGTTCCAAATAATTCTGCTAAACTTTTTGTATTAAACTTAGTCAAAGTAAATAGATGGAAAAAAAATACTTTTTTTTAAAAAAGAATATCCTCTTAAGGAAGTCTGTCCTCTTTTCTTTGAGTTGAAAAGTTACTCTGTCACCCAGGCTGGAATACAGTGGCACACTCATGGCTACTGCAGCCTCAACCTGCTGGGCTCAGGCGATCCTTCTGCCTCAGCCTTCCAAGTAGCTGGAACCACAGGCATGTGCCACCATTTCCGGCTGATTTTCTAATTTATTGTAGAGACAAGGACTCACCATGTTGCTCAGACTGGTCTTGAACGCCTAAGCTCAGGTAATCCTCTCACCTCTGCCTCCCAAAGTGCTAGGATTATAGGCATGAGCCACTGCGCCTGGCTAGGTTGTCCTCTTCAGAAACTGACTTATGCCAGGCTTGGTGGCTCAGCCTGTAATCCCGCGCCTTTGGGAGGCTGAGGTGAGTGGATTGCCTGAGCCCGCGGGTTCGAGACC